>NW_006800142.1:1165149-1205613 GCF_000485575.1 Poecilia formosa
GTTAGTGTCCACTTCAGTGGTCTGTGGGCATTTATAGCATAAAAATCCACCAGAAGCACAAGAAAATGGCTTTTAGACAACTGTTCACTGTAGTGACCGCTATGCATGAAAGGGTTAAAAACAGACAGTACTTTCCAACCGCGTTACTGTGCCTTGTAAAGGTTACTACTACAAGCATTAGTGCATTGTGTTGAGGTTGTATGATATATAGAGCAGTCTTATTTCGGATCCCATCATTTTAAATAAAAAAAAGGGGGATTTATTTATTTTTTTTATTTAAAAATATGGAAAACTGTGAGTCTTTTTCCTTCCACTTCACAAATACAGACTACTTTATTATGTTGCTCTATCACCTAAAAGCCCAGTAAGTTTGTGGTTGTAATCTCATAACACGAAAAGAGTCGAGGCTCATGAATACCTTTGTAAATCCTTTCGCTAACACAAAAGGTTATTAACATGTGTCTGTTGTTGACTGTTTAGGCTGTCTGCTATTTAGACGAGTATAACGAGATGCTGGACTTCATAGTGAGGTGGTCAGAGAAAGCTAAGAGCCTGGTGAGAGCAAACATCATCTGGAACTCCTCTGTTCACCTGCAGGAGCAAATACGGATGTATCAGGTGAGCGGAGCAATTCTGACGTTTCATCGACCGAGTTTTGTTTTTGCATATTTAGAAGGGTAACCTGTAGGAGTACTTTGACACGTACTTTTATAAAGCAGGACAGATTGACTAATAATTTTGTCACCCTTGTGCTCAGGCGGTTTTCCGTGAGTCTCGAGAGCTCCACAGCGACCTGGAGTCTATGGCAGAGAAAGTAGACCTTCTCTCTGAGGTGCTGCAGGTTGAGTCCATGAGCCAGGAGGTGTGTGAACTCAGCAGACACACCGATGAGCTGCAACAGAGCATCAAGACTCGATTGCAAAGCCTCCAAGACGGACACAAGGTGCAGTAAAAACGATGTTTTGGGATTTTCGTTTGGTAGAAAAATTCAAAATTTTAGATTAATCTATACATGTGGGTTTTTTTAGAGTATGGAAGCTCTGGAGTTTGAAGTCAAGGCCCTGCACGTTGCTCTGGAGCAGGTCCAAGCCACGCTGACGTCACCGGAGTTAGCCCGGCAGAGCCTCAAAGAGCAACTCATTCAGAGACAGGTGCCTTCTTCATTCGCTTTTTAACTCACCACGTTCTCTCTGCTGGCGTCATAAAACTTTTTATGGGTTTTGCAGCGGCTACTGGCCGACATGGAGAGCTTCAAGCAGCAGGTGCAGGCGGTGCAGCTGTGCCAGAGCGCCCTGCAGGTCCCAGAGGAGGTGATGCCCAACCTGGCTATTTGTCGCACGGCTCTCCGTCTGCAGCAAGAAGCTAGTCAGCTGCAGCATGTGGCAATACAGCAGTGCAACATACTACAGGTGCTACAGTACAGTTCTGCCAGTAGGAGTTTGTTTTAGCACACAGAAATGAGGAAATGAATCTGCTAATGTAGCAATGTATATATAAAAGAAAACAACTAATTCTGTGTTTTTGGTGTCCAGGAGGCGGTGGTTCAGTATGAGCAATATGAACAGGAGGTGAGAGATCTGCAGGCGCTGATAGAGGAAGCACATCGGGTCATTCAGGACCGACCGATCCCCACCAGCAACATTCAGGAGCTGCAAGCCCAGATTCTGCACCATGAGGTGAAACATCTTCATTCTATCTATAACTCACATGTTGGGGAATAATTGAAAACCCCTGAATGTAAATAAATTAGAAAACATTTTCTTTATTTTTACTTTTTTCTCGTTTGTTTAGGAACTCGCTCAGCAGATCAAAGGCTACCAAGAGCAAATAGCTTCACTGAACTCAAAGTGTAAGATGCTGGCGGTGAAGGCCAAGCATGCCACCATGCTGCTGACTGTGAGCGACGTGGAAGGACTGCCTGAGGGGCTGGAGGACCTGGATGAAGAAAAGTCCAGGAAATCTTCAGGACAATCTGTAGTTGTAAGAGGATTTTTCCAAATTTCCAAACTGAAGAAATTAGGTTTTGTTATACAATGCTGATTCTTAGTTTTTCTCAATTCATCAGCCTATGAAGTTCTTCTGCTGTTTCAGTTTTTTAAGACAAACAAACAAACATCCTGATTAATATTCTCCTAAAATCCTCACACGTCTTCTGTTGTTTCTCGCATGGTCTGTCAGATGACGGCTGGCCGCTGTCACACTCTGTTGTCCCCCGTTACTGAGGAGTCTGGGGAGGAGGGCACCAACAGCGAGGTCTCCTCCTCTCCTTTGTGCCGCTCTCCTTCTCCTGTCTCTCACGCTGAAGGCCCTTTCACCAAGGTTTCTACCCTCCTCTGCTCTTAATTCTGCCAGGTTTCCTAACACCAAATAACTGAAATATCTTTATTCTTAACTCTTCTCTGTGAGCGGTGTGTGGTGTAACTCTTGAACTGCTTTCATGTAATAAAGGCGGTAAATAAAAACAAAAACAGAACTCGGCCACCGACGTTGATTTCACCTTGGAGGTTTCTCATGAGTAGTGATGTGTTTCTCTGTTTTCTGCAGCTTGGACGTGGAACCCTCACCAGAGCTCCAGTTCAGGAATTATACGATCCGACATTTGAGTCTGTGGCAAACTTAGACGACCTGCAGCGCTCATGGGAGACTTTAAAGAACGTGGTATGTGAAAAGCTCTGTATTTTATTTCATCAGTAGCATGGCTTCATTAAATCCTAGCGTTTTAGAATATGATAACTTTGAATTAAAATGTTGGGGTGTGCAACGATTTTGTTTTCTTTTTTTCTTTTTTAGCCACTAGATTTCATCATATTAAAATTTATCTTAGTAAGATAGTTAATCATAGACCAAGCTGTTTGGAAGTCAGTTTTATTGTTACTGATGTTAATGACTTCCCAAATTGACCGTTTGTGTGTGTTAATGCTCACTGACCCACAGATAAGTGAGAAGCAGAGATCCTTGTATGAGGCTCTGGAAAAACAGCAGCATTACCAAGGTTCGCTCCAGTCGATCTCCTCTAAAATGGAAACACTGGAGTCCAAGCTCAGTGAGCCACTGGAGGTGGACAGAAGCCCAGACAGCAGCATGAAGGCCCATGAGGTGAGGGCTGTAAATACACTTCTTCCATGTAGAGTGTCTTTGTGGAGCTTTTTAGCCTGTGATGTTACAGTGAAGCATGAACATTGGTGGAAATAATCCTGAATCACAGCCATGAAATCACATTTTAACTGATGTTAATGTTCCTGTGGTTCAGATTGAATTTCTGTTTTACATAAACATAGTTTTTATTTTCGTGACTTTTTATTTTTTATTTTTTTGGTGTTTGACGGCATATTTACAACATTGAATCCATTCCATAAAACTAAATTGGATGAGAAGTTTTCAGGAAAACAGACGTAAGGAAAATCTTTTCCTCATCTTTCTGTTCAGGATCTCATCCAGGAGATTCACAGTGTCCAGGGAGAAATCGACAGGCTGCAAGCGGGCTTCACAGAGGACGTCGATGCCGACGCCGTGGACTCGGATTTGGCCGACCAGCTTGCCATGCAGTCTTCACTCGCTGTGCTGGCTGAGCGGATGGCCACCATCCAAATGAAAGCTTCAGGGAAACTACAACTACTTGAGGTAACAAACAATTTAGAAGATAGAAATATACAATAAAACCCAGCTTGAGTTCTTAATAAGACATAAAAACTGAACACAAGATATTTCCAGCAGATTTTAATCACTTTTTTAGCAAATTCAGTTCGATCTGTCTTGTTACAGGAGCGCGCCACAGACCGCCTGGAGGATCAGCGTCAGGAAAAGGCTTTGCAGTCCTACCACACCGACGTAGACGAACTGGATCAGTGGCTGACTAGAACGCGTGGCGCTGTATCGTGCATCCTCGACACTAGACCCGCAGAGGAGGCCGATGAAAACCACCAGCTCACTGAATGCCAGGTGGGCACTTGAGAGTTGTCTTAAAAATCCACATTAATAACAATTAAATACATTTTCAACTACAAAGGGCTTCTAGATATGAGCAGAGTTGATCGTAACAAACTGAGCACACTGCAAAATCTCAAAATCGTACCAAGTATTTTTGGTTTATTTTGTAGTGCAAATATTTTAGACAAAACTAAATTTACAAGTAACTTTTTCAGAAAGAAATATGACCTTTTTTTAAGTAAGTGATTCCTTAATCTTGATGAAAAAGTACTAACTATAGGTGAAATAATCTGCCGGTGGAACAAGACATTTTAACTTATAATATAGGAAAAATGTCTTGTTCTGCTCAGACGAAACAAAAATTGATCTTTGTGAGGCAAAATCACATAAAAATCCAGTTCTAACTAACAAACAAGATAGTGGCAGCATTATGATGCGCAGAGGTTTTTCTTCTTCTGCAGTAAAAGGAAAGCTGGAGGTAGATGGATGGAGCGAAATCTCCATTCATTCAGTGGAGAAAGAAAAATCTCTTTCTCACACGCTGCTATTTTTGCAGCCAAACGTGGTTCTGCAAACTATAAACATAAGAAGGTTCATTCAAAGTATACTTTAGCATCAGATTTTAACAGAATTTTAAAAATTTTACCTCCTCGTGCCATGTCAGTGACTGTTGATTGATCACATACTTAAAGGAGAGAAACTGCATGTGCAAGACACATTAACATTCACATTTCCAGTATTATTCTGCATGCATGACGGGGGCTTCACAGAGAGTAAACAACAGCGTTAGTGAAGTTAGAGTTACACTCAGATACCTGGTTTGCTAAATGACTGCAGCATGAGCCTTAAGAAGATTACGGTCAGGTCTCTGTGGGACAGAGGCGTGGTAAAGCCACAGGGAGGAGTCACTGCCGTGAATACAGCCTACGATTTGTGCTACTAGTGACAAAGCTGCTTGAATATCCAAGTGGGGTTGAATGGAAGAGCAGTGAGGAGCAGGCAGGAGGGTGAACCTGCTGCAACACTTCGAAGGAGAACCAATACTTATGTCTGCTCATAAATTGGAACTTCTTTTACCAATGGGCATTGATGAACACCGGGGATGTAGAATGGTTTTTACCACGAGAGAACTGTTATCAAATTCGTTTGAGTGGATGTGCGCTGCAGAGCACGGAGCGTGAAGGATTAGTGCTAATATGTCGCGCAGGAGAACAGGGCGGAAAGGGGGGCTGAGGATGAGGGCGTCCTCTGCCGCGCGGCCGGGGAAAGCTGCCCTGCCCAGAGGCTCCGCTGCGTAGAGTTGAGATAAAAAAAAAAGTGGAGACGTCATGTATGAGCTGGCCTCTCTGCTGCTGCTTCTGCAGAGCATGCTGCTGGAGATTGAAGAAAAAGTGCTGGCCCTCACCGAGCTGTCGGTGCGCAGCGAGAACCTTCTGCGGGAGGGCCGGGCCGACACCAGGGCGGAGGCCGAGCAGTTGGCCGCGAGGCTGCGCACGTTAAAGGGCGGCTTGCTGGAGCTGCAGAGAATGCTGCAAGACAAACAGCTGAGCATCCAGGTGAGCACTTTCTTTCACAACAGTGCAAAAGACTAGAGACGCACTGAGCCAATAATAATTGTTTCAGTCCCAATATTGAAAAGAATTCTAGATCGGGCATCAGTGAGAATGGACCCAATCCATATGGGGATATCTACTCAGTCTAATTCTATGCTTTGTGCTCTGGTTCTGGTTCCTGGATCCATGAGTCCCCAGTCAGAAGCTAATGCCGTTTGTGGGGCACGTCTACTCCAAAAGTTTGGAAACCCCTTGTTTTAGGTGTTTTTGTGTTTTGACAGTGTTGCACGTTAGCCTGATTTACAATCCTAAAAACTGCTGCCTCCGTAGGGTTCTCTGCAAGAGCCTGAAGACAGCGAATCAGACTCCAGTCTCTCGTCGAGTCCCAGTGTGCAGGACTGGCTGGTCCAAGCCCGGACCACACGGACGCAACAGCATGAAGACAGTCTGCAGAGGCAGAAGGTGACAGTGGTTTGAATGGAGTGAATTCACCCATTGACATTTGTAGATGTGTTTAAACGAGAAATGTTTTATTTTTTGCAAAAACATTTAAAAACCTTGTAGCCTTCTTCTTTTAATTTGCTATTAAGCAGCACTTTGTGTGGGTCTGTCACAGGGCTTAAATGCAAACAATTCAAGTACGAGTATGCAAATTGTAAATAAATTAAAGAGAGGCGTGAACACTGTGTCGAAACAGAAATATGGCAAATGATCAGGATAAATCCTAAGTCGTGTCATGTTGACTGAAGCATGTTTTGTTCCATCAGGCTGTAACCAGTGTGTGTGTTTTTTGAAGGAACTGGAGGAGCAGCTTGCAGAGCAGAAGAAGCTTCTGCAGTCGGTGGCGAGCAGAGGAGAGGAAATTCTCATCCAGCAAGCGTCGCCCAGCAGCGCCAGGTACGTTACCGACGCAGCACAGATCAGATCGAGCTTTAATAAGCTGAGCGCTAATCACAGATGCGTTTGGTTTCTGCAGCACGACAGAACCGTTCTCGCCTGCAGCTCTGTCTGAGAGCAGACGAGACCAGATGAGGCAGAGATGGGAGAGCCTCAGACTGGAGCTCAAAACTAAACTGCAGCTTCTGCAAAAAACTCTGGAGCAGGACCAAAAGCAGCCGGTACCGCATGTTTTTTTTTCTCCACATCTGGACGTGACAGAAAAATATCATAATGTGAGGAGTTTTTTTTTACTATCCTGTCTGTTTTTTTCTTCTTCAGGTGTTTTCTAGAGCGACTCGCGTGACATCATCTGGGCCGCTGTTTAAAGGAGACACCCAGCCTGACAACTCCTCTCTGAAAACTCTCTACGACAGCTTCAGACAGACAGTGGAAGGAATGACCACTCAGGTTATCACCTTCCTGACACTATTTCATGCATCCTAATGTGTGTTGTTGGTAAATATTGACGAAATAATCTTGTTCGATGTGCATTTTTGTACGTAGGCTGGAGGTAGAGGTGAAACCCAGGTGGTTCAGATGGAGCAGCAGCTCTTCACGGCCGTGTCGACCACGTCTTCCTGGCTGGACGGAGTGGAGAACAACGTCTTCTCCGGCTCCGTGCTCATGGCTGAAAATGCAGAGACCCAGTTACAGAATCAAGAGGTATAAAATTTACAGATTTTCTGTTACCAATTTTTGTCTTTATAAGGTATTTCTTCTTCACAACGTGTGGTTGCCCGGCTCTAAAAAAAATAATCTTAATTTTATAGCGTTAATAAGGTATTTTAAATTGTTCAAAAATATCAAAAATCCTCACTTTGCTTTCAAATCAATTTACTAAGAGGGCAAGTGGTGAACTGGCTGCTCCCTGCAGGAATTTAAAGTTAGACCAATGTGGAAAAGGATCAATGCAACCAAATCTGACAGGTTGATCAGGTCTTTGTGGTTCAGTGAGCCAGACCGTCTTGATGGCTCCTTTTTTGAGCTGCTTCTGTTTTTCTGCTTTTTTTTCCCATCACATTTGAACAGCAGAAGAAAGCGAGGAACGCAAAACAAACTGCTTCTTAAAAATTATCTTCAGGTTTGAAACGGCCAGTGAAAAACTTTAAAAATGGTGGATGTTTGAGGCCAGAACAAGAAAAACAAAAGAAGTGGTTATATATTTATTTCTATATTTAAATTTTTTAAAACATTTATTTATTTTTCTGGCTTTGCATTTATCTTGATTGAAGGAGATGACTCTGTACCTCTTTTTTATTACACATAATTCTCCAGATGAGTCCCCTAGCCCCCTCTTTGGGGGCCGCCTCTGGAAACAGCCTCACTCACTCAAGTTTTTTCACATGTAATTTAATAAGTTTGAAATTTCACATCCAACACATAACTCACTGTTTAGAGCTCAAACATTTTTCTGAGAACCTATGTGAGAAAAGTAAGACCCTTTACTTTACAGTTTGACATGTAAAGACAGACATCAACAACACTCGCGTCTTGAAGGTTTTGAAACATCATATTTAGGATGAGAGTTTAGACTTGACCAGATTTCAAATCACGACAAAAACTGATTGAAAAGAGAAGTTTAATGTGCCTGAGAGGTCAGATCTCATTTGTTTGTATGCGCTACATTTCTCAGGTAATTTTAAAGTTGAATGCTATTTCCTTCTTTTTTTCATCTTCTCTACAGATCCTGGAAAAAGATGTGAAACACGTGACAGAAGAGGTGAAGCTCAGCCAGGCTCTGCTAGCTGGGTCTCCAGGGTTGAAACACGAAGACCGCGTGCTGCTGGAGGACAACCTGGACTGCCTCAAGGAGAGATTAGGAACGCTTGGTGGAGCTCTGGGTCAGCGGCTTGACCACATGAGGACCAGAGCACACAACCTCACCGCCTACCAGGTTTACCCTTTACTTTCCCTCTTTGTTTTTTCAATATTTTAAAATTTTATTGTACTGATTGGTAGCACTGTTATTGCGCATCTTACAGTCAGATTATTTGTCATCTTTTGTCTGAAACAGACTGAACTGCAGCTTCTCCAAACTGCTTTAATTGAGACTAAATGCCAGATCCTTCAAGCCCTCGCTGGAGCAATGGATAGACCAGCTTCAAAACAAATGGAGGTAATTAAAGTACGATCTTAACCAGACTTGCTCTCAGTGTGAGTGAGAAGCAAAGAGTCCAAGATCAAAGATATTTTTAGTTTTTAATCATTCATAAATGCCTTTCACTTCTACCAGGTCATCGCGAGTGCAGAGGACACGTTAAAGGACTTTGAGCAGAGAATCATAGAGCTGAAAACCAGAGGAGCAGCACTGCAGGCCGATCAGATTTCAGCAAACAAACTGCTTAAACTCCAGGTAATCAATAATAATTTTTAGATAAAGCTGCTTCATATCACAAAATGTAATTATTGTCTTGTCTGCATGTAGGATTCGTACGAGGAGCTGTTGATGACGGTGGGGTCGAGACGCAGTGGGCTGAACCAGAACATCGCTCTGAAGGAGCAGTACGAGCGCGCGCTGCAGGATTTGACTGACCTGGTCGACACAGCTAAAGACAAGATGGCGGCCGACCAGAGAATTGTGGCGAGCTCCGTGGAGGAGGTTCAAAATCATCTGGATAAGCATAAGGTATTTTCAGTTTATAACCCTTGAATTTAGTAATTTCCAGTCGTGGAAGTGAAAACGTAGACAATAATTCAATACTTTGTGCACAAGAATTTAACAATAAGAATGAAATACATCATGTACATTGAAGTTATGGATGGATTGGGGAGAAAATTCTGTTTCTGTTTTAAAATTTTCTGAATGCAGTAACTAAAGTAAAATATAGTGTAGTTTATGTTGTAACATGGCAAAATGTGTGAATACTAATGCATTGTAACTTCTCAGAATAGTGGGCTTTGTGAATGTTTACAATCAACCCAATCATTGCATTCGTTGTCATTTTTCCTAGGAGTTTTTCCAGGGTCTGGAGTCCCACATGATCCTAACAGAGACGTATTTTAGAAAGATCAGTTGCCTTATGCTTCCCAAAGAAAACCAGAAACTGGAGGAAACGCTTGTTGAGGCTCGGAGTGTCCTGAAAGAAGCACACAGCAAAGGAGTTGAACTGGAAAGTATCCTGGAGGTGAGGAAAACGTAGAACGTTCTGTACAAACTTTAAACCAACATATAAACGAACAATATTACTGTTCACATTCTGCTATTTGTTTGAGTTGTCATGATTGAATTGTTCACTTTTTTCGCCCGCTCAGACTTGGTGCCGTTTAGTTCAGGACTACCAGAATCTGAACCGGCAGCTGGAGGCCGTCGAAGGAAGCGTTCCCTCTGTCGGCCTGGTGGAAGAAACCGAAGAGAGATTAATGGACAGAATCTCTTTGTATCAGGTGAGACGTGATAGCAGTTTAGTTTTAGGGTGAGATGTGTTCATATTTAATAGTTTAGTCAGATTACTGCAAAAAAATCCCAAAATCTCACCAAGTATTGTCTAGTTTCTAATGTAAATATCTTAGCACAAAAGTGACTTTTCAGCTCTTTTCAGGTTCCAGTCCAGCAAAAACAAAAATATATATTTTGTTTTTGTGTGCTCCACTCTTTGCAGGGCTTAAAGGGGAGACTGACGGAGCACCAGCACAAGCTCCGCCAGGTGCTGGACGACGGCAGGCATCTGTTACAGTCGGTCTGCTGCCCCGCGCTGGACAATCAGCTGGCGTTGCTGGGAGAGCACTGGCTGAGCAACACGGCCAAAGTCAACAAGGAACTGGAACGCCTGGAGGCAATCCTAAAACACTGGACCAGGTCAGAAATACCTAAACTACTTTTAGCTAACTCACAAAACTTGTATATATTTGTACATCTATATGTATCGTTTTCAATGGTGCTTCTGCAGGTATCAAAAGGAGTGTGTGGAGATTAGTGAGTGGCTGCAATCTGCTCTGGAGCGCCTGGAGTTCTGGAACACGCAGGCCATGTTGGTCCCACAGGAGCTGGAGACGGTCAGGGACTACCTGGCTGCTTTTCTGGTGAGGACACACACACACACACAGAGTTTTTTTTGTTTTGCTTTTTCTCAAACAGTGTGTCTGAATATTATATGGACTTCCTAATCAGAACCTTTCGTTCTTGATAAGAATCGAAGAGTTTTAATTATAGACGTCACTTTAGAGGTCCAGTCCAACATTACATCAAGATATTTTTCTTTTTTTCTTTATTTTTTTTAATAGATTTTCAGCATTAGAAATCAAACACACATCAACACACAACAGTCAAAGGAAGCGTAGCATCAATCACAAAACAAAAGAAGAGTTTTGAAAAGCATTGTTAAAGGAAATTTGAGTCAAAAGACTTTCAGTATTAGGTCAATTTAGTCCAAATGTTGTAAAACATGCCCGTTTGCATCCTCAGGGAGAAAGACGACTTTTCCATGACTTATGTTTCATCTATTATATTTATGTAGTCATCAGTAGTAGGGGACTGCACTTTCTACCGTTTGCTAGTGATAGCTTTCTTACTTACAACACGTAACATGTTCATTAATCTTTTATCTCCGTCTCTCCATTTAGACATAGGTATATCACCCAAGTAATTCAAAAGAAATATATAATTAACACGTTCAATTATCGCTTCCCAGTAGTGTCTTCACTGAAAAACACTCATCTTATGACTTTCTCGCTGTAGGAGTTCTCAAAAGAGGTGGAAGGGAAGTCGAGTCTGAAGAGCTCAGTCGTCTCAGAGGGAAACCAGCTGCTGCGGCTGAAGAAAGTGGACACAGTGGCTCTGCGCTCCGACTTGGCTCGCATCGACAGCCAGTGGGCCGAGCTCCTCACGCGCATCCCTGTGGTTCAAGAGAAACTGCACCAGGTAAAGTCACATGCAGCCACGCTGAACAGGCTTAGCTCCTTCAGGGCAAATAGGATTACCCCGCCCCACTCCTTCACTCGGAAACACCCTTTTGATGTGACTGTTGACCCAAAACCTGCGACACGTGCATTTTAAGACAGTTTTTATACATTCACCTGCTTTGTTTGTTTTGTTTTTTTTTTTTCGTTTTTTTTAGATCCAAATGGAGAAGTTGGCCTCCCGCCATGCTATTTCTGAACTTTGTAACTGGATTTCACTGATGGAGAGTGTGATTGAGGAGGATGAAGAAAACCTCAAGAGCGCTGTTGGATCGAATGTGATCCAAGACTACTTGCAAAAATATAAGGTGGAACTTTTTTATGTTCGCACAACTTAATATTTTAAATGGCATTATTGAATCCCAGCATTCAT
Organism: Poecilia formosa; assembly: GCF_000485575.1. Taxonomy (NCBI): domain Eukaryota; kingdom Metazoa; phylum Chordata; class Actinopteri; order Cyprinodontiformes; family Poeciliidae; genus Poecilia; species Poecilia formosa. The sequence goes on from NW_006800142.1 coordinate 1,176,838, forward strand.
TTAATTTAACTTTAAGGGGTTATAAAAACTGCATTCAAAATAACTTTTCTCTGCCTTTTATAAAAAATATACATTTAAGTTTTTTTAAATTTGGCTCATCATCCTTTGGTTGATTCCCCCATTTTCCTCGGTTTTAGGGATTCAGAGTGGATTTAACCTGCAAGCAGCTGACTGTGGACTTTGTCAACCAGTCAGTTCTGCAGATCAGCGGTCAGGACGCCGAGAGCAAGCGCAGCGACAAAACCGACTTCGCTGAGCGTCTGGGAGCCATGAACCTACGCTGGCAGATCCTACAAGGCTGCATCAACGAGAGGGTGAGCCCGTATTTTAATGAGATTGTTACAACATATCTTATTCGTGTTGTTTAACTGTGTACCATAAAGTCTAAATATTTTATTTTAAATTAAGATCCAGTTCCTCGAGAGCCTCTTAAAGATGTGGCTGGAGTACGAGTCGAGTGTTCAGATCCTCAAGTCCTGGATGACGTCTCAAGAAGAACGGCTAAAGAGGAAACACAGGATAGAAGATTTGACGTCGGTGCAAAATGCCCTCAAAGACTGTCAGGTGGGCCTGACATGTTGATCCAGATTACATCTTTACCACCTTTTGATTATGTGGCTTTAGTTCTTTGATGGGTAAACTGGATATTTTTTAGGAAATGGAAGAGCTGTTGAAGGAAAAAGAGAAAGAACTGGAGAGAGTAGAGGAGCAGGGCTGTGCTCTTGTTCAGAACAAGACAGATGAGGCTTGTGCTATCGTCATGGAGACCCTCCAAAGCGTCAATCACACCTGGGCCAACCTGGACCACTTGGTACTTTTAGATTTTTACTCCAGCCTACATATTTATCTGAGTTGTTGGGTTTCATTCCTGTTTGCTGCTGATTTCTCTGCAGGGCTGAGCTTTCTGTTCACCAAATCTCTGTGTTTTCACGTTTCATCTTTAACAGATAGGACAACTAAAGATTAGCCTGACCTCAGTGCTGGATCAGTGGAGTCTGTACAAGCGGGCGTCAGAGGAAATCAACGGCTACCTGATGGAAGGACGATACTCTGTGTCCCGTTTCCGCCTCCTCACTGGTTCTCTAGAAGCCGTTCAGCTGCAAGTGCAAAGTTTGCAGGTTTGTTAACATAAAGTTCGGATTTTTGAACACATAATTTAGCACTAGGACATGTTTAGCATTCAGCATATATTTGTGTGCTTTATTGTAAAGGATCTACAAGAAGAACTGGAGAAACAGGAAAGCAGTCTGAGAAAGTTTGGAGCTGTGACCCACCAACTTCTGAGGGAGTGTCACCCTTCAGTGTCGGATTCCCTCAACAATTCCCTCAAGGACGTCAATGCAAGGTGACTTTTTCAAAAAATAAATACGTGTTTTATTCTTTTTCTTTTCTGCAAAGCTCATATATAACAAACTTTGTCTTTGAGTACGTTTAATGTTAGTCTTCCATTCTCCACACTCAGGTGGACCGGCCTACTGGAGGAGATAGCGGAGCGTCTGAAGAGCAGCAAAGCCCTGCTTCAGCTGTGGCAGCGCTACAAGGAACTCCACGAGCAAAGCTGCAGCAGCATTCAGCTCCAAGAGGAGAAAGCAGACCAGCTCCTGAAGAGCGCCTGCAGAAAGGACATCGCTGATGAGGAAGTTTCCAACTGGATCCGGGAATGCAGTGTGAGTTGGACCGGGGTGACGATGGGTTTAAGCTCCAGACGACTTTTGTCGTACAAAAAGGCAGCCAGTCATTATCTGTCAGACTAGTTTTACTGTCGCCATTGAAGAAAATGTTTCCGAGCTTCACGATGTGCAGTTTTGGTTTTCTGGCACGCATTTTGTTCTGTAGGTCAGAAAAGTTCAAGTTCATGTTTGCTGGGTCCCTGACATGAATGTGTTATGTCTTTCTTCCAAGAATGGCTTTATTTGTGCCTCTAAGGTTAGATTTGTGACATGTGTGACACAAATCTAACCTTAGATTAGATTTGTGACAAATCAGTTTTTTTGATTTGTCACTTTTCTGTCTTTGAAGATTTAATTTGTGGAAAATTTTGATTATTTTTGTGTGTGTGTGTGTGTGTGTGTGTGTGTGTGTGTGTGTGTGTGTGTGTGTGTGTGTTAACCCGCCCACATACAACCATCTTGTTTACAGCTTTGATTTATTTTGACTTTGAATTCAGGTCAACTCACATCAAGAATTACTGAAATAAAAGCCAGACATTTAAGATATTTTCTTTTATTTGTATTTCTTTAGGAAAACAAGTGAGAAAAGAAAGAAAATCATAAATCAAATATCCTAAAATTTTTCCAATTAATCACTAAATAATGTTGCTCTATCGTGTAAAACTCTAATGAAATATTGGTGTTTCCGATTTTTTTATTTTTGTGGTTCTGCTCGTCAGGAGGTGCTGCGATCACAGGCTCCAGTTCTGGCCTCCCTCCAGATTCTCCAAGAGCTGGGAGAGCAGCTGAAGCAGCAGGTGGACACCTCGGCAGCCTCCGCTGTCCAGTCGGACCACCTCTCCCTCAGCCAGCGCCTGGTGGGCGTGGAGCAGGCCCTGAACAGACAGCTCACCGCCTTGCAGGTAAAACAAACAAAAAAGCAATATTCATGACAGATTACTGCATAAATATTAATTGTGTAAGTGATCAGCCTTTCAACGAGCGTCATAAACGTCACATCTTTGCGTGTCTCCTCCGTCAGACTGGAGTTCAGGACTATGAGACGTTTAATAACCAGCTGGAGTCTTTGGGCTGCTGGTTAGTTGAAGCTGAGGACGCGTTGAGAGCTCAAGATCCCAACGGCTGCACTGACCTGACCGTCATCCAGGACCGCATGGAGGAGCTCAAGGTTTCTTACAGCTTTCTTTTCTCTGGTCAGTTGGGTAAAACTGCCTGTGAACAAAACGTGAAGAACCCAAAACCTTTTTCTTCCTGGTTTTTTTGCAGAAGCTCATGCTGAAGTTTAGCAGCATGACGCCTGAATTAGAGCATCTGAACGAGCTCGGGTATCGGCTCCCTCTCAACGACTTGGAGATCAAGCACATGCAGAACCTCAACAGAAGCTGGTCGACGGCTTCGGCCCAGACCACAGAGAGATTCAGGTGCGACATGTGCATGATCCCCAAAACTGTTGTTAATCATCCAGAGAACACAGGGCATGGATATTAAATGAGATTTCAAAAAGGATTAGATTTGGGATGACGCCATATTTTAAATGATTTTTGCTTCCTTGCAGCAAGCTTCAGTCATTCCTGCTGCAGCAGCAGACCTTCCTTGAAAAATGTGAAACATGGATGGACTTCCTGCTACAAACTGAAGACAACCTGGCTGTGGAGATTTCTGGAAACTACCAGAGCTTAATAGATCAGCAAAAAGCCCATGAGGTTCGAGTTCGTCCCACATGAAGCATACTGAAACTGCAGATTGTTGGGTTTTTTCTCATGCAGGTAATCACATTTTTCTTCCAGTTATTCCAAGCTGAAATGTTCAGCCGCCAGCAGATCCTCCACTCGATCATCAGCGATGGACAGAGGATGTTGGAGCAAGGTCAAGTAGACGACAGGTGAAATATCTTACAATGTTTTAGAAATAAATCCAAACTCTTATCGTGAGCCAGTGATTCATTTTAATGGATTCTGCTGGCAGAGACGAGTTCAACATGAAGCTGACTCTCCTGAGTAACCAGTGGCAAGGCGTGGTGCGCCGCGCTCAGCAGAGGCGGGGCATCATCGACGGTCTCATCCGTCAGTGGCAGCGCTACAGAGAGATGGTGGAGAAGCTGCGCAAATGGCTTCTGGAGGTCTCCCACCCTGCAGAGGTGCTTCAGTCAGGAAACACCATCCCCCTGCAACAAGCTCGCTCCATGCTTGATGCTGTCCAGGTACAAAATAATAATAATAATCCACAGTTTTGAGATGTTGGTTATTACGCGTCTGTATTTTGTTTTTTGTTCTTCGTGATGCTGTTTGTTCACTATAAACCTCCGAAACCTTCCCAGAACATAGTTTTATCCTCATTTTAAATTACACACTGGACTTTAATGAGTAACAATTACGTGACTTCTCAAGTCCAGTTAGATTTTGTTTTGTAATATCATAGTAATTGGGTGTAAACCAAAACAAATGGTGCTATTTCTAAAGTTACCGTATATTATTCTCTACTTTGTGTTGATCCATCATGCAAAATGTTAATGAAAGACATTTACGGTGGTAACATGAAAAACTCCAAAAGATATGGTTCATTTTTTTAAAAAGCTTTGCATTTAATACTGAACAAAATATGTTGAAATTGTTGGCAGAGCAGGACGCTGGCGGTTCTGTCGCCTCATGAGATTCACTCTTTCTTCTTCAGCTGAAGGAAAAGGTGCTGCAGCGCCAGCAGGGCAGCTACATCTTGACGATAGAGGCCGGCAGACAGCTGCTCCTGTCTGCAGACGGTCGAGCCGAGGTCACCCTGCAGACGGAGCTGACGGATGTCCAGGACAGGTGGAAACAAGCCAGCACGTGCCTGGAGGAGCAGAAGAAAGAGCTGAGCTCGCTTCTGAAGGTAAAGCAAACAGAAAACATGCAGTTTAATGGACGGATGGCGCAAAGTCACAGCTTTGCATCGTTAGTGCTTATATACAAGTTTCACATTTTTCCAAGTGCTACGTTGTCTGCATTTAGTTTTGATTTTATGCAAAAAAAACCAAAAACAAAGCAAGGTCCAAGAAAGGGCAAAAATAGTAGCAGGTATTTACAAGATGGAAAAAATAACATTCAGTTTAAAGATAAACGTATTTTTCAAACATTGGAGTAAATGGGGAAAATATATCAAACGGTATATGTCAGAATCACCACGTGATTCTAGTTTTTTTTAATCAAGATTTATTGACTCAGTCTATTGTAAAGTTGATCAGCAGTTCCATGTAACGCTACACTTCATCTCTCTGGAGGTTTTTTTTGTTTTTATGTGCTTCTTTTCTTCTTTTACGACTAAATCCCAGGTAGAGTCATAAGTAGAAGTGTGTTATATGTGGTGGAATGAACTGTTTTTTGTTTTGTTTTATTCTGTATTCATTGAATTTAGATCAGGAATGTAAATGCCGCCATCTGAAAACAAAACAAATAAAGTCCAAAAGGCCATTCGTTATGACTTTTAGTGCCTTAATTCCTACGGTTTACCTGTGTGTCCATGTTGATGTGCAGGACTGGGAAAGGTGTGAGAGGGGGATTGGAGGATCGCTTGAGAAACTCAGATCCTTCAAGCGGCAGCTGTCTCAGCCTCTCCCTGATCACCATGAAGATCTCCAAGCCGAGCAGATGCGCTGCAAGGTATCCGCAGGGCTGGTTTCAGTCTGTCAGTAAAACTGAATGAGTGAATTCTCCCGTCGTAAATCCTGTCCCCTTATTAACAGGATTTGGAGAACACATTCGAAGGCTGGACTGGAGATTTGGCTCATCTGACTCTGCTGAGAGAGTCTTTGTCTTGTTACATCAGTGCAGAGGATCTTTCTGTTCTGCAGGAGCGAATTGAACTTCTGCATCGGCAGTGGGATGAAATCTGCCACCAGGTACAGTCCTCTCTGTGTTTCAGTCGTTTTATATCTGCGTCTTTCTAACTCATGACCTGAACAGCTGTTCTTTTTTAACCCTTGACTTACATTTTACATGATTTTTACACAAGTGTTCAGAACCCTTTGCGTTTTTCAAAGATATTTTATTATAACCACAAACATCAGTGGGTTTTATTATGCTAGCTGATAAGCTAGTACATGCATGTTACAGAAGAAAAAAAAATGTGTGCTTTTTTTTTTGTTGGTTTTTTTTTTATCTGTTATGCTAGGCATTCATTTGTTTCAGCCAAGCTTTGAACATCTAATTGAGCATCATTAAATCCATCATTGAAAAAGAACAAATTAACCAGAGATTATATGATGACTTTGAAGGACGTGGAGAGATTCATACTTTAATTGGGAGAATCTATAAACAGAACAATATCAATCAATCAATCAATCAAATTTTATTTGTATAGTACATTTCAGCAGCAAGGCATTTCAAAGTGCTTTACATAAGTTTAAACAGTGAGAAAGAAAAAGAAAGTAATAAAAAGAAAAGATGAAATCATTCTGTTGGACTTCCTGTCCATTCAAGTTATATGATCTACGCAGACCTTCCATTTCTTAACACGGGTATTAGCCAGGCCCCGCAGCCTAACTGGACAAGGCCTCCAGCCTTGCAGCACCAGGCTCCGTCCGCCTGTTTCGCGAAAATTTTGCGCTAGGACTTTCGCTGTCCTACGCGGATTTTGTGCATTAATTGGTTACCTGTTAGAGTCTAGAATTTACAGGGTTTTATATACGCGCCACACTTTTTGTCACGGAAATTAAGCGTCTGTCGTCGCCGGACTCCGCAGTCCGTTTAACACGAGTATTAGCCAGGCCCCCGCAGCCTATATCCTGGTCTTCACACATCTGCCCTTTTTAAAGAGAGTTATAATAAAAAATTTAAAATAAAAAAGCAACAGGCACGTCTGTTTGCATTTTACCATGTAGAGGACATAGGAGACACACAAGATATTTCTTGGTTCAGAGCCTCTCAGTTTAATTATCTGAATTCTCCTCAGCAAGTTCTGCACTCGGTTCTGGTGTCCCTCAAAGATCCATTTTGGGCCCACTATTGTTTTCCATTTTTATTATTATTATTCTTGCATTGGCATTGGTTTTTAATGATTGAACTTAACCTTAAATTAACTTGTTGAGCAAGGAAGTGTCTGAATAATTAGCATTTCTTTTTTTTTATCTCAGTGACAATAAGAGATAAAATCTCTTTGATTTTTAACTTGGGTTTAGTTTAATTCACACATGCCCTCTTGTTGTACTGTATTACTATCAGTGTTGTTCTAAGTATAATCTGATACCTTCTTTTATTGACCTGTTCTGCCTTCTGATCTGCTTCGAATCTTAAGAGTCTGAATAAATTATGAGTTGAGTAAAGTTGGTCGGAGCTGATAAGAAGATGGAGAGAATTAAACTGTAATCCTGTAAGAAAGAAACTCCGTTCAGTCTGACTGAGCTTGAGGTATTTCACAAAGGATAAAAAATATCAATCTCGTTCAAAGTTGGTAGAAACCCTGAAATACCTGCAGATGTAATTATAGTGAAAGGTAATATAGTAATTACAGAGAACTGACTCTGACGCACTTTTCAGATTTTTTTAATTTTTATTTTTTATTTCCTTTATTTAACCAGGTAAACCCCATTGAGATCCAGATTTCATTTTCAAGGGGGACCTGGGCAGAAGTCTGCAGCAATTTGTTGGAGTTTGAAAACCGGGTGTAATTTTGCTCTGTTATAATTTTGCAGTACTTTGTGTTGCTCACTTATACAGTATGTATTACTAGAATGATTGAGTAATGTTATAAATTATTATAACATTTGTATTCCTGATTATGCAGTTCCTCAGGAAACCACAAGGTGATGCTAATGTCAAAACTTTAATATAAGATATAAAAAAGTCCACAGTCACCATTAAATCTTGCTACCATTTATAATTTAGACTTAAAAGTAGGGAATAGATTATAGTATTTATACGGTGGTTATTTGTTTAGCTTATAATTTTTTAAATTATTTTTGAACAAGTGTTTCAAACCGATGACAGTCTCTTTTTACAGATCTTTGTTCATGTTTCTGTCTCTGGCTGCACCGTTGCAAAGTTAGAGCGTTGCTGAAACCTCAAGATTTTCTGCTTTGAGTTGCTTCCTGTGCTTTGTAGATAAAATGCTCTCACAGGAAGCGCAGAAGCACACACACGTTGTGAAACGCAAATGGCAGTCATGTTTCAACAATTTCTGTAACACTGCTTCCTTTTTTTGGCTTTTCTTGTTTTGTTTGCATGTTTTACCACGACATGCATTGTTGGTTTGTTGCTCTTATGGGCTGAGCTAAGTCGTGCAGGTCGACCTCACATGCGGTGCTGTGCTTCTGCAGCTTTCCCTGCGCAGGCAGCAGGTGAGCGAGAAGCTGAATGAGTGGACCGTTTTCACCGAGAAGCACAAGGAGCTCTGTGAGTGGCTGACCAACATGGAGAACAAGGTGGCCCAGAACGGAGACATCAGCATCGAGGAGATGATCGAGAAGCTCCGCAAGGTATGGAGACGTGTCAACCGATGAGTGCAGACGTTAAATTTCTCAGCATTTTTACTTTATGCATGTCTTAATTGCTGCAAACCTTTGTGGAATTTTTCCTTTTTATTATTTTCAAGTCATACACCAGAACTGTCCCAGTTTTAAAACCTGTATTTAAAGTGTTTTTTTGTTGTTTTGAATTCTGTTGCAGGATTACCAGGAGGAGATCACAGTTACAGAGGAGAACAAGAAGCACTTGCATCGGCTTGGAGAGCGCCTGACTAAGGCCAGTCATCAGACTAAAGCAGCTGAAATCGAGCAAAAACTCAACAAAGTCAGCGACCGCTGGCAACACCTCCTGGATCTCATTGGAGCTCGGTAAAGAGACATGAGCATTTATGGATGGAAATGTTTTTACCTTTGTTCTCTGCTGGAATATTTAGTTTCTAATTACCCTGGAAACCTAATGTCGACAGAGTGAAGAAGCTGAAGGAAACTCTGGTCGCCGTGCAGCAGCTGGATAAGAACATGAACAGCCTGCGCTCTTGGCTCGCCCACATCGAGGCGGAGCTTTCTAAACCCATCGCCTACGACTCCTGCGACTTCCAGGAGATTCAGAGGAAGCTCGATCTGCAGCAGGTGACAGATTGCTCCATATGAAGTCATCATTACTGGGAAATGATTCACAGAGTAGCTGTTTTGTTTACATCTACCTGTTTATCTGTTTAGTCTATTAAACAAGGGAGAAGCATGCATCTAATTTTACTTTTGAATACAAACTAAAATATGAAACTAAAGTGTTTTAAATTAAATCAAATTACTAAGAAATTAAATAAGACCTTATGACAAAAAAAATTAGCAAAAAATTATATCGCTTTTTAAAAGTTTTTTCTTCCAGTTTTTTCGACGCTGTTACCTGTCAATTTTTTTATACAAGAATAAATGTATTAAATATATATATATATTTTTTTTAACTACCAGGAGCTTCAGCGTGACATAGAGAAGCACAGCACCGGAGTGGCTTCAGTGCTGAATTTATGTGAGGTTCTTCTGCACGACTGTGACGCTTGTGCCACCGACGCGGAGTGCGACTCAATCCAGCAGGCGACGCGGAGCCTCGATCGCCGCTGGAGGAGCATCTGTGCCTTGTCCATGGAGAGGAGATTAAAGTAATCAGCCATATCGTCACATAAATAGAAACTGACACTGTGGATGTCTAACAAGTTCCTCTCATTGATCAGAATTGTTGTTCCTTTTTTCTGGAATCGTCCTCTTTTAGGATTGAGGAGACGTGGCGCTTATGGCAGAAATTTCTGGAAGACTTTGCACGTTTTGAGGAGTGGCTGGCCACTTCAGAGAAAACTGCAGCTTTGCCCAACTCATCTGGTGTGCTGTACACAGTAGCCAAGGAGGAGCTGAAGAAATTTGAGGTAAAACATTCCTGTGTACTGAATTGCTTTTATATTTTAATATTAAATTAGCCAGCAAGTGCTAATGCGCATGAGCTGTTTTGCAAGAAAGCAATTGAGACTCGTTGGTACGCATATTCTAATTTGCTGAATGTTTGTTTGTGTCTCTGCAGGCCTTCCAGAGACAAGTTCACGAAAGCCTGACCCAGCTGGAATTAATCAACAAGCAATATCGTCGCCTGGCCAGAGAAAACCGCACAGACGCCTCGTGTCGTCTGAGGGAAATGGCTCACGATGCCAATCAGCGATGGGACAACCTGCAGAAAAGGGTGGCATCCATCCTTCGCAGGCTCAAGGCACGACACGCTTTCCATTTTTAAAATGATTAGCTTTACTTATTTTCATCAATAAGTTGATCAAACATAAAGGCTTTGTTGAACTTATCATAGTGAGTAAATACTTTTATTCTGTATAATAGTATAAAAGTGATATAACGTTTTTTTTTTCTTTTCTTTTTTTAATTAATGCAGCACTTTATAAATCAGAGAGAGGAGTTTGAGACGGCCAGAGATGGCATCTTAGTTTGGTTGACAGAGATGGACCTTCAGCTGACGAACATCGAGCATTTCTCAGAGTGTGACATTCAAGCCAAGATCAAACAACTCAGGGTAAGTTTATCTCAATTATTTGAGAATAATGTAGAATTATTCGGTATGTCTAAGGTATAGTATAGTATGGTAATGCAGATTAGACACTCCTAATTAAAAAATGTTAAGATCTTGATAACAAAGTGATTTTGACTCATATTTTGACCCCTCCAGTCGTTCCAGCAGGAGATTTCTCTGACAACAGCCAAGATCGAGCACATCTTCCACCAGGGGGAGGCACTGATAGAGAAAAGTGAGCCTCTGGATGCTGCGGTCATAGAGGAAGAGCTGGAGGAGCTTCAGCGTTACTGTCAGGAAGTGTTTGGGCGAGTCGAGCGCTACTACAAAAAGCTCATTCGTCTTCCAGTAAGAGCCCAAAAACCAGCTTTGCTTTTAATGAACTGAAATTTGCTGTTCCTTACCGAACCAAAATTCAGTTGTTGTTGTTTTTTTTTTAGCTTGCAGACGATGATACTGAAGTATCGTTCTCGGACCGCGAGCTGGAGCTGGACGAACCTGGAGATTTGTCCAGCTTGCCGTGGAATGAACGTTTGGGGGATGGCTTCCTTTCACCCCTGCCGTCCTCCGGGCGCTCGGCCTCGCTGGCCGCCCAGCTTCGGGCCGAACGGTCCGGCAGGGACACGCCTGCGAGCGTGGACTCCATCCCCCTGGAGTGGGACCACGACTATGACCTGAGCCGTGGCCTTGAGAGTGCCAGCAGAGCCCTGAGAGAGCAGCAGAGCGAGGAGGGAGACTTCCTGCAGCGCCCCGCCTCTGGCCTGTCAGGTTAGCTACAGACGAATGAAATAATTTGAACCTAAATTTAAATTGCAGCAAGAGCTTTTACATTTCAAAACGTGCTGTGAAGGTTTTCCATTTAGCAACCTGTAGATCCAGAAAGCTACAAATATGGATCAAGTCGTACGTTTTAAGTTATAACTGTGGTTTAGGAAATAGAAAGTGACCTTACAAAAACATTTTGAAGTCAGAAGTAGAGATGCACAGGGATGATTTCCTGTTATTGCAAAAATGTTACTTTGTTTTAGCTAGTTATGATTTTTTTTAACTATTAAAAAGCACTGAAATATTTTTTTAGCACTCATCAGTTAAGTTTTTAAGAAGTAAAATCATTTTTAGTGTTGTTTTAAAACACTTTTAGCTAGAGATTAGCTTAGCTAGTGCAGCTAAAAGAACTGTCTATATGTGGAAATGCTCTGGGATTTAGCACAACTGAGAAATTAAAAACAAAAAAACTGCTAGCATTCTCAAATCTAATTGTTTGAGAGCAGACAGAGACAGAAAGCTCAGAGAGAAACAGCCTTCCTGTTCTCTGCTGAAAGTTTCACTCTCTCTCTCTTTTGCATCCTGAATGAGCCGTAGACATTTCCAGAGACATTGTAGAAAATGAAGTTTTCTTTTCAACAGCCCCTTTCATCTCTGGTTCATTTTAAACACCTGATACTAATTTTCTTCAGTCAGTAACAACATAAAAAGTGAAGATTGTTGAGATTAGCGCCATCTGGCAGAGCGTAGGCTACATTTTTGATTGACACTCTTGGTGCGTCTCTAAATAAAAGTTCTTTCTCATACCATCCTTCTTTCAATTAGATATTTCAACAAACATATTTTGATGTAATTCAGGTTAAATACAGATGAATTCCTGGTTCATCTATTAATTTGGTGACATAGTGTGAAGCCCAGTGCTAAATGTTTGTACTGTACAATGTTTCTTCCAGATGTAGTGATTCCAGAGAGCCCTGAGGCCTTTGTTAAGCTAACAGAGCAAACTCTGAGGTCCTCCACTGGTAGGCAACAGCAGAATTAAGCATAATGCATTTGTTTGGACCCAGAAATAACTACTCCAAATAGCCCTGTAGCCCTGTCACCGGCTTGGTTGATTTGTGTTGATTTCACTTATACACTGTCACTAATAGTCGCTCTTCCTAACACCGTGTTATAGGGTGAACTCCATTTCCTCTGTAACTTCCTGCTCCCGGTTTTGGGTTCTCACTCAAGAGAGCAGAAATGGAGTTCAGCCTAAATCTTCTTTCTAACTTGCTCTTTCATTTGACTTGCAGTGTTGCTGGGTAGCTAACCTGTTTGGATTCTTTTTTTTATGTCTCAGAAAAGCATGTTTTTGTTTTATTTTGTCACAGTGAGCAACTTCTTTATTCTTTTTAAAGGATTGCAGATTTGTTTGCGCTTTTAAATGGTCATTTTCATAAATTGATCCCAGCTGACCCTAAGACTTAAACTGCAGCAGACGCCGCTAATAAGGCTGTCTGGAAAACCAATCTGCACTCCTGGTTTCTCATCTCCTACATTTTGTCTAGTTTTTCTCTGTCTGAACAGGTCCACCTTCTCTTGGACTGTCAATCACATTTCAGATAATCACTTTACATGGTCACTTGGCGCCTTTGCTTGAAGGTGATCAGTTGTTGTTGCGTCAACAGGAGAGGCTGCCTCAGCAGATTCTCATATGCATCCCTTTGATGTCAGCCGTTCCCACCTGCAGCAGTTGGACAGCAGTCGCAGCCGCACTCCTTTAAGCACAGAAACGGATGCATCATACATGGGCTACGTATGTCTCTCTTACATCTACATTTTTGATGTTGCATCTGATTATTTTCTTGTTTTGCAAAAGTATTCACACCTCTAAAGTATTTTTTTCCGCATGTCATGTTACAGCTGAAAGCTTTCATGTGTTTTGTTTGCTATTTATTAATATTTTAACAGTTGAATTGGTTTTATCAATACATTCTGGCACAACCGGCCCTTTAAGAAGATTCAGATTGTTGATTTGGCCCAAAATGAAAATGAGTTTAGGGCACAACTGGTTTAGATCTAACACATTCAAGTGTTAGTATGGCCTAGTCAAAGTCCAGACAAGAATCCAACTGATGCTATGTGGCAAAACTTAAAAAATTATGTTTGCGGATGCTTTCTATTCAACCTGGCTTACTTTGAGAAGAATGGGCAAAAAATGGGAACACTTGTAAAAGCAAATGTCAAACGTTGTGCAGCACCGAGTGTCGTAAAAGTTGGTCCTATAAAATCTCAGAGAGGCTGAGATTTTCGTGTTACACTTTTCATATTTCTATGTGGAAAAAAAAACTTGCATTGTTTTCCTTCCACTTAATAATATTTGCATGTTAAAGTTGATCTATCAAATAAAATTCCAACTACTTTCGTAAAGGTTTGTGGTTGTAACTTGACAAAACTTAGAAGAGTAAAAGAGGCGTGATTACTTTGTCAAGGTGTTTCTATAAAGTCGTTTTAACCAGGTTAAAAGTTATTTTCACCTGAAGGCAGTCTTTATGTTCAAAGGTAGATAATGGCATCATGGTTATAATAATCTGGTAGTCTTCTTCAAGCGAGTCTGCGTTTGCTCCGTAGATGCGACTGCTGGGTGAGTGTCGTGGCAGCATTGACACAGTGAAGAGGATGGGCTCCGAGCTGAAAGAGGAAGAGGATGCCGTGTCTGGGCTGGCAGACCCAAGCAGCTCAGAGTCCCAGACTTCAGGTAATATAACCACGAAACCCAGACGGCGCTCATGTTTTCAGCAACATCACGCTTCACAGTTTAGTTGCTCTTTATAATCTGGATTTAGTTTCTTTGTCAGAATTACCAACTATGAGCCAAGCTGCTGTGCGTCTTTCTCCCATTTGTGTGAAAATGCTGGACACACTCAAAATAAATGCTTAGTGTGACACTATTAGGTCGTATTTACCTTCATCGAATCGTTTTTGTTCTTTCCTGTTCGATCCAGGTGTGATTGAGCGCTGGGAGTTCCTGCAGGCTCAGGATCTCAGTAAGGAGATGCGCTCCAAGCAGAACCAGCAACAGTGGCAGCAGCTGAACTCCGACCTGAATAACATCTGGACCTGGCTGGGGGAAACGGAGGAAGAGCTGGAGCAGCAGCGAAAACTGGACGTCAGCACAGACATCCAGATAATTGAGCTCCGCATCAAAAAACTCAAGGTAATTAAATCAGATTCTCTTTTTTTTTTTCCCCTGACATTATTTGCTCAATTTAATTATTCTAAACACTCAAAATCTTTCTATTTTATGACTTTGTGTCCATGTTGCCTGATTTTCTCCTGCTCTGTGATGTTTGTGTTTGACTCCAGGAGCTGCAGAAGGCGTTTGACAAGCGCAAAGCCATCGTACTTTCCATCAACCTGTGCAGCGCTGAGTTCCTGCAGTTGGACACAGAGGAGTCCAGAGAGCTGCAGGCCAAACTGAAGGACATGAACAACAGCTGGGACAAACTGGGCAGCTCTTTGGACGAATGGAGGACTTTGCTACAGGAAGCTCTCATGCAGTGTCATGTAAGTGCATGTTGTCTTATCTATTTACGAATTCAACCAGCAGTTCCGTATTAACATTTATGTCCAACAGGACTTTCATGAAATGAGTCACGGTCTGCTCCTCTGGTTGGAAAATATTGATCGCCGAAGGAACGAGATCGTCCCAATCGACCCGATCCAGGACAGCGAAACCCTTCATGAGCATCACAAGACACTCACGGTACAAAACCGGAAAAATTACTGTTTTAAACGTGTTACCCTATTGCGTATTTTAACTCGGTTTACGTCATAAATCCGGCAGCAAATCCGCCAGGAGTTACTGGACTCGCAGCTGAAAGTGGCGTCACTGCAGGACATGTCGCTCCAGTTGCTGGTCAACTCTCAGGGCAGCGACTGCCTGGAGGCCAAGGAGAAGGTCCATGTCATCGGGAACCGCCTCAAGCTGCTGCTGAAGGAAGTGACCCGAGATCTCAGAGAGCTCTCCAGGACTCTGGACATCACCAGCAGCCAACAGGTACGTCGACTCATTCACATAAAATTATTCATGCCTTTTATTCACGTTTTATTTCACAACTGCAAACTTCAGGGTCTTTTTTTGGCATTTTATCCATTAGATCATCATCAACTAGCGCATAAATTTGGGGTTCAAGGAAAATGATGAATGGGTGTTACATTTTTCACAAGTAAAAATCCATACGCATACCAGATTTTTCTTCATAAACTTCCACTTCAGTCGTGTTTTGCTTTTTGTGGGTCTGTCAGATAAAATATCAGCATTTATAGCTATAAAGTGGTGAAATGTTCCAGGTCTATAAATACTTCTACAAGCATCTGCATGTCCAGTTTGAATCTCTACAACCCTGATTTAAGATATCACACAGAGAAGTTTTCCAACACGTTTCAGGTTTATTTGCCGCAGGAGAGTTTAAACTCAGTTAGCCAACAGAATAAGTTCACATTGTACCTCTATCAAAATAGTTTTTGCTCTTTGTAATTCTTTTATTAAAAGGTCACATGAAGACCGTGATTAAACTCAAATGAATTCAATCAAATCAGATTTTTTGGCTCCGGTACACAGAAGGCCTAACATATTGTGATACTCACCGTCTTTGTGCTTCTGTTTTTGTATTTGCGGATGTTTTTTGTCTTTGTTTATCTTCAGGATTTGTCTTCTTGGTCGTCTGCTGATGAGTTGGACACGTCTGGCTCCCTCAGTCCGGTATCAGGGAGGAGCACACCGAGTCGCTCACGATCGGTAATGTTCACCTCTTTCTGTTTACGGAGTAGAAACAGGAGTTTGATAACTCGTCTGTAACACGACGCCAAACGTCCCGACAGCCCCGTCGATGGCCCAGTTCACCCCCGTCTTCCCAGTATCTCTCCTGTAAATGTTTCCACACCGCCATACCCTTTTATACCGTCTAAGCCCCAAACCTTTTTCAAACCATTTAATATTCCTGCATGTAAATTCCTTGGGAAACTGGGACGTTTTATTTTTACTTTTTGATGTTTATTTTTTTGTTCTGTGTTTCAAAACCTTTCTACTTTTTCCCCTTCTTCTCTTTTACTTTCCCTTCATTTCCAAACTAAAACATTTTCCCTAGAATTTCCCTCTGACTTCTTCTCCTCTGTACATTTATTTTAATTTCCATACGTTTAATCTCAGTAATACTGGCTGGGTTGGAGCTGTTTAATCTACCAATGAGATTCTTTTTGAATTTGACAAAAACGATACCACGATTGTCTTAGAAATGCCTTGCAAAAGGATTCATCCCTTGACCTTTTTCACATTTTGTTTGGTTACAACCAAAAAATTCAATATCTGTTGTTTAGATGTTATGTGACGGATCAACAGAATGTAGTTCATATTTACAACGGGGAAGAAAAATGTAGACAAATACAAATCTGAAGAGTGAGGTGTGCATTTGTATCACTGAGTCAATAATTTGTAGGACCAACTTTAACTACCATCATTGCACATCTTCTTTACAGAATAGTTTAAGCTCAGGCAGATTGAATGCCTGGCGTCCAATCTGTAATTTTCAAGAGTTGCCATTGGTTTCAAACTGGATTATTTCCATTTTAGCACTGGTGACGTGTTTAGTTCCCAGCTCCAGATGTGTTTTTCTCCAGCATTGCTCTGTTTGTAGCTCCATTCATCCTTCCATCACTGCCTATCAGCTTCCATTTCCTATATAAGGAAATGTTTTTCCAGGACGATGTTCAGTAATCGTCTTTCCCTTTTACAAATACACACCACTTTGTGTTGTTCTATCGCATAAAATCCTAATGAAACATTGAAACCTGAAGTTGTGAGGTGGCGGGATGTAGAAAAGTCTCAGGAGTAGGAATACTTTTGCAAGGCACAACAATAATATCAGTCCAAATAAGGGTGCCACTGCTGTTATTGTTTCTTATTAATGTCACTGTTACCAAACAGAGTCATGCATCACATTGCCTGATGTGTAGCTTCGGATCTGCAGTCGCTTCCTCACAGGAAGCCGTTCAAAGTCACCAAAAAACACACTTTGAAAAGCCAGATTCCTTTATTGTTTTGAGTTACGAAATCTCTCATGCTCATGTCTTGATTTTTGTTTTTGTTTTTGCTGCTCTTCTTTTCATTTTGGGTTGTCTTTTCATCAGTAGCTTTGTCTTGATTTGCGTGGACTGAAACATACTTTCTTTCTTTCACCCTCCCCTCCCCTGTTCATTGCAAACAGCAACGGGGCAAATGTAGTCTGTCACAGCCTGGACCGTCTGTGAGCAGTCCACACCACAGGTACCTTTTTGTTGCTTCTAGCACACCTAGAAGATAATGGAACTCTACCCATGATGCACTGGGAGGCTAGTCCGGGCTCTCTAACGTACACACCCTTTCTGCATTAGTCCCTATTTCACGTGTTAACCCTCGTGCCGGCTCATGATAGTGAATTCCATCATCTTCTGCCAGTCTGGGTGCTCTGTGTAGGTTAGACGATGAGGTGAGCTGCAGGCCAAACATCCACCCAGGAAAGGGTTTCACGAGGAATAGGCTTCTTCTTCTTCTTGTGTCCTCGGCTGCTTATCTAATATACAGCTAACAACACTTCTCGCTAAGCAAGCCAGCAAACTCCCCCTTTTTCTTTGAAAGTGTCGAGCCAATAAATGTCTGCAATGAACAATGCAAAAGCTGCGGCTTCTCTTTCTCTCTAGCTCTTTCACTCTTACCTCGTGTGTGTGCTGGTTCTCCACTGCTGCTTCTACCTCGCCGACTTTCCATCTCTGTTCCTCAGTCTGTCATCTGTGCGTCTTGCCTCTCAGGTGCCCATTTGTGAGGCGGTAAAGGGGGACTTTTTGGTAACAACATAAGAAAACTTTATGTCTTTATGTTGACCATTAATAAGATTGTTTTTGTGTTCACTGATCGTATTATTCCTCGAAAACATGCTAATTTTTAGGAAGCATAGTGGAAATTTTTGGCTGTGTTCACACTACAGCCTGAAGTGACCCGATTCCCATTTTTTGTCAAATTGGATTTTTTTATTTATTTATTTTTTTTCCGTGGTTGTTGACACTTCCAAATATGTGCAACCTGCGTGTGAACTCCAGTGTGAACGGAAAAACGAGCTGAAAGTGTCCCGCATGCGCACTAGAGGGCGCAATAACGTCAGCGTTCTCAGAGTTTGGCCAACCGCCATAAAAAGAAGAAGTAGTGTTCATCCATGTTTACTTGCAATAACTTAATCCTCATTTGGTTGTTTTTAGTCGAGTATCAGTGACGTTCAGGTCGGATGAATACGACCTGGACGTTGGGTCACATTTGAATCGGATACGTATCGGCCCGGGTCGCATTCGAAAAAAAATCCGACCTGTGTTGTTCAGACTGTCATGAAACGATCAGATACAGGTCGAATTATGTAAAAAAAAAAATAAAAATCTAAATTGGGTCACTTCAGGCTGCAGTGTGAACGCAGCCGCCCATGTTGTTCAAGGGTAGTAACCCAGGGCAACAAAAAAAACGACGGACAAGAAGCACATATAAAAGTTTAACTTAAATGCAGCAGTTGTGCCCTGAACAAGGCTTTTTTTTTTTTTTTTTTTGCATCGTTTTTTACAAATGCGCATTCAGTGGCGAGTTAGGACCCCCGAGTAAAAACTTCGGTAAAACCAAAGTAGTATTTTTACTCAAGGTTATCATACAGTGGGATCCAGAAACCTAACGGTGCGTTCACACCAAACGCGCTCTATTCAAAGTCTGTGTGGAGACTCGTCGAGGCGTCTAGCGCGGTGCAATGTGAACCGTTTGGAGCGTTTGACTCATCAAGAGCGTCCAACGCGTCCGACAAATAGGGCGGCAACGAAAAACAACAGCTAGAGCAATTTTGACACGTCTGATGTGCCTCCACATAGACTTCACTAGGTGCTCTACACCTAGCATGTGAAACGCTAGGTGTAGAGCAAAATGTCAAGAGTCTGCATTCACGGTGCACACTTGAAGCGTCAGACGCATTTTTGATGTGAACGCACCATAACCATTGGTGTTTAGCAAGTCCTGTTAAGCTCTAGATGGGTTTAAATTAATACAAAATGACTTTGTATTAATTTAATGGACATTTCTTTGACATAACGTCATTTCCAGAAAACAAACTCTGGATTTAGCTAAAAAAAAAAAAATCATAACATAATGGAGATAATTTGTTGATGATGGACCCTTTGGATCTTGGGGATTATTCTCCCTTCTCCCTCAGAAGCTGTCAAGTTCAGCACGTTTGTTTTTGTGGGGTTGTTTCAGCGTTGAGCATCTTTACTGTTCATTATGAGGAATGTGACATCATTAAAATCTCCAAGAACTGGAGCAGTGTGAAAAATATCACAAAGCTACAAGCTCTTGTTACATAGAATGTTTTATTCCAACGATGTCAGCACAATTAATTCATTGAAGACTCCTTATAAAATTTATTGGACAAAGTATTAAGTACTAATGAGAGTATAAACCTTACTGATGTTTCCCTTAAGTTATATTTTTTTTCCCTGTCCTAACTTACAACTTAGTTATCAGCGTAATAAGATAACTCCATAATGCAAAGTTTATGACCCTGAAAGATTAAATAATTTCATCCTCAGTCATTTACCAGGAACATTTGAATTCACTCAACAATGAATGATGTATTTTACTGTGTGAGCAAGTCTTCTGGCTCCAGTTTGGGTTTTTTTTCCCATGATTTTAACGTATAAAGTAGCAACACCTCGCAAAATTATTCATACATCTTCAACTACATATTTCCCATTTTGTCACTTTTTAGTCACAAACTTGTATGTTTTCTCCTGGTTATGTGATATACCAACACAAAGCAGTTCGAAATTGTTAAGTGGAAGAAAAATGTTGAATGTTGTTTTAGCAACAACAAAAAATATCTAAAATGTGAAGCATGCATTTGTATTTAGCTCTCATAATTTTATACTTGTAGAACCACCTTCCACTGAAATCAGAGCTGCGACTATTTTGAGCCGAGTTAAAATTTTGAAATTCTCAATTTAATTTTGGTCTGGACTTTGACTGGACCATCCTAACACATGAAAATGCTTATATTTGAACCATCCAGGTCCAGGTCTGTGAGGTTATTGTTTTACAGCCAACTACAAATTCTCCAGTTTTATCCCTGACCAGCTCTCAGATCTTTAGTTTAAAAAAAAGACATAAAATCATTTTTACATTTCTCTCCACACTACTCTAAGTTGTGTTGGTCTGTCACATAGCATCCAAATTAAATGCAGTGACTGTTTTAACATGACAAAATGTGAAAAGGTTAAAGTAGCATGAATTCTTTTGCATTTTACTGTTGGCCACATTCAATGAAGCAAAGTGGTATATTTCTTTACACCTGTTCTTTACAGAAGTTAGTGAAAAACCACAGTGTTAAAACGAAAACCTGTTTCAAGATGCTGCACTGCTCTTGCCATGGCATGCTTTGCACTTTTCTCCAGGATGAAACCTTTCAGTCAGGTCAGCTGATTCCTGCAGCATGCTTTTTTCTTTTTTTTTTTGTCTTTTTACTCTTTAACACCTACAGCAAAGGAATGCAAGCAAACATTAAGTGTATTTGTCTATGCTTGGATACTGTTTTGTGACTGTCTTTGTTATCCTGTTTATCCACCAAGTTCCAGTCAGCATGTGGATCACAGTTGGAAACATCGTCACTCTCAAACGATTAGCGCCGTGCGGCCGTAAAAGCATCGACATCCAGCAGCCAAGCTGCTGAAATGAGATCTGATTTGGATTGAAAACAGATTTCACACATGGAGAGATGGATATTAAATTAGGAGTTAGGATTATTTAAATGTGCAAGTTTAAAAATTTGGTTCAGTCAGTTTGAGTTACATAGTTTGTACAGTATTGTTGTGTTAGCAGCAGTGTAGTTGTGCCAGGGATGCTGTGTGTGTTTGTCGGCAGTGGTTAGCTAACGCTTAGCCTCTGCCCGGTTGTGAATGTGTGTGAGCAGGTCTCGCAGCGCCGCTGGATCCGCTTCCTGCCGTTCTGATCGGGACGTGTCGACGGCTCGCAGGTCCTCGTTCTGGCGCCGTGTCCTCTGGTTCGCGCTGCCTCTCCAAATCCTCCTGCTCCTGCTGGTGGTCCTCGCCTTCCTGCTGCCGCTGGCGGAGGAGGACTACTGCACCCAGTCCAACAACTTTGCTCATTCCTTCTACCCGATGCTCAGCTACACTAACGGACCGCCTCCTGTGTAGGGTGGCAACGAGAACTCTCCGTAATTTGGCTTCCGTGGGACAGGAATGAGAATCGTGCGCAGAAAAATCTCTTCTTTTGTGTGTAGCTCAGAGGATCGAGAATCGCACTACGTTAAGAAATGCTGCGTCATTTCGAGGTGTGTTTTGGCTTAACTCGCGGTGGAGTTCTGCTGGACGAATTTACGGGTCCTTCATCGTGCATTTTTCTGGAGAAGACTGTCAGTGGAAAGCACCAAAGTCAAACGCTGAAAGATTAGCCTGGGGCGACAAAAAGGAACACGAAACAGTTTCATTGCGTTTATTTTTTTACCTGTATTTTTGGGCATGTGGTTTTAATATTTACTTTTCTTTACTTACATCTACGACTGTGTTTGTGCTAAACTGTGTGACGTTTTTAACTTGAACTTACATCCATTCACGTTCGTCTGTCAAGTCAAGTGTTTTATGATTGGACGCAAATCGAGGGGTTTAACCTTTAACATCATGATCTTTTTACATTCTGCTTTTTATTTTTTCATAACATCAGGTATCTTAAAGATCGAAACTATGACACATTGAACTAATGTATATTTTGTATGACTGTTGGTTAAGTATAAAATATATAAAAGTCCAGAATTATTTAACATGTGTACATAGTGCAGAAGATTACTATGAGAAAAGATGTATATGCAACTACCAACAATAATGAATGCCAAATCCTCACTCCGAATCTTGTCTTTAATCTGATTTTTCTTTTGTCCATTTTATTAATGAACATAACTTTAAAGCCCTGGTTGCTAAGTAACGTATTTGTCAGTATCTTAGGTGGCATTTGTTGTACATAAAGACCTTTAAATGGCAGCAAATGGAGAACCTGAGACAGAATCATCCGGGGTGAAACGACCTTCTTGGAGGTCCGGGAGCAGAGGAAGACTGTGGTGAGTGGAGCAATGCCAGGGTGTAGCGCCATGGTGACAACACACATGATGATGATGATGATGGCTGTGAAGAAGCTCCTCAAGCAGTTTGATGATTTCATTGTTTGAAAGAGATAAAGACGTCGAGTTCAGGCCCAACGTCTGAGAAACCTTTGACTGGAAATCCAGCAGCTACAACGAGAGACGAAAACGCTCGGTTCACTGTGAGCCAACAAGCTTTACTCTAAATTAATAAGAGCCTTGCAAAACTTTGACGCTTCCTGACGTTTTTGTCGCTTTGTCACTTTTGTAAACGTCGGTGGTGTGATTCTGTGTGATAAACCAACACAATGTCAATGGCACACTTTAAAAACGAGAGCTGCACCAACAATCTTTACACATTTCTCTGCAACAGAAACAAGCAGTAATAATAAAGTAGAAACGATAATAAAATCATCCCATAAAAGCACCGAAAAAGGCTTTACCAGAAACCCATGAAGTGAGTCATAAAGTTCTTCAATAAAATCTTAAAATGAATTTCATATGTGAGGAAGTGAACACTGGTGTTACATTTTCTTCAGCATTTATAAAAACACATGAATATGAGCAGTTAAAGTAGCAAGTAAAGCAGGGAAGTTATTCACAGTTTCAATCTGAAGACAAGAAGATAATCTGTTCACATGAGACAAAAAAAAACGTAACTTTTTGCTTATTAGCAAAGAGCTATGTAAGACGTGAGCTTACTGTGCAGAACATTTGATGAAACACAGTGGCAGTAGCATCATGCTGTGGGCATACTTTGTTTTTATAAGGACAGTAAAGCTGGTCAGAGTTTATTAAAGCTGAAAAAGACTTGAAACTGTTTAACTATCAACAGCCAATGGAGTATAGAAGCTTGTTCACAGATATCTGATCAAATGCAGTGCAAAATTACATTTGAAAATGTTTAAGGTGTATGAATGTTTTTGCAAAACACTGCAGACGGTTGATAAAAAAAAAAAGGTCAAATGTCTGCTCAATAGATTTGGTTCTCAAACTGTTATCTAACCAAAGTTGAAGTTTCTGACTTTGGACCAGTTGTTTACTTAAAAAAAACAACTTAATTTGTTTACAGAAGAATAGTCTTGGTTTCCCTCCAGCTTTCTGCCCTAACCTTGTGACTTTCCTCCACCGAGTCGAGAAAATGACTGAACAACAAGGAGACGAATCCATTGGCTCTGCTGGAAATGTTACGACTGGACCTCACTCACCTCCCTCTGCCGGTCAGACAGCTGAGTCAGGCTGAGTCTGAGGACGTTGAGCTCCTCTCGCTCCTCTCGCTCCTCTCTCATCTTCTTCTCCTGGTCCTGCAGGTTTGAGCCGCTCAGCTTCTTCTCCTCCTTCGCCTTCCCATCCAGCAGCAGATTCGTCTTCTGCTCCTGCTCGCTCTGACTCTGCTCTGTGACTTTCAGCTTGGCGTGTTGAACACAGCGGAGACCCAAATGTTTGCGCTTAAGCCAAATTATGCTGACCTTTATTTAGATTAGGTAAGTAACTCTGACACTTGAATACGTGCTCAAATTATGTCAAAATGATTTTTACAATCATTCAAAATGATTTTTTTTAAAAAGATAAATTTACAAGGTGTTTCGAGGTAAAAGAGCCTCTAGAGTGACCCTGAATCCCAGCCTTTCTCCCCTCTACCTTGAGCTCGTCGGTGTGGGTGAGCTGGGCCTTCAGCTCGGTGTTGGACAGCTTGGTTGCCCTCAGTTCTGCCTGGAGACGCTCCAGCCTTTTTTTTAACTTCCGGGCCTCCAGAAGAGCGTCGTTTTGTTCTGCAGACAGCACAGATCGACTTCTCCTCCTCTCCTCCTCCAACTCCAAAACCTTTTTCCTCAAAAGCTGGACGTGGAGATCTTTTCTGTCCAGTTGGTCCTTTTGGGACTTTACCTACAAGGATTGAGCAGATTTTTACTTTTGTTCAGAGAGGAAGCAAAAGAGTCGCGTCAGGTTTATTTGTTTGTGTAGCAACTTTCACCAACAACGTAGTAAAAAGTGGTTTACATTGTAAACACGTTAAATAGTCAATTATTACAAAATAAGCAGTAAACATTAGATTTTGTCATCACCAAATATTCTGATAAATGTCTCAGTTATTATCAAAAGCAACTTTTAGCCTTGATTTAAAGGAGCTCAGTCTTTCGACTATCTTGCAGTTTTCTGGAAGTTTGTTCTGGATTAGAGGAGCATAAAATCTTCAGAGTGAGTTTCTACAGTTTTACCTTCTGCTTCAAGCTGTATGTCTGCATTTTGCTCTCCACCAGAGCGGCTGCCTCTTGTCTGTCGAGCTGTTCTGCGCGTGACCGGACGAGTTTCAGCCTCATGTCAAAGCCCAGGTCAGGGTCAATACCGTCGACCTTCATCGTCTCAGACAGCCGCTCCACAAACTCCTCATACTGCGGAGAAATCGAGGGCAAAACACCTGAATGACTGGCTACGTCTCCATCAGTTTCGTCTCTCATCTGCGCCAGTGGCTTCTCTCACTTGCTTGTTGCTGCGTTGTAGTTCGTCCCGATGCAGCTCTGCCTCCAGCTGCTCCGTCTCCAGACTCTGCAGTTGCCTCCTCAGGTCCTGGGCTTGCTGCTCGGCAAGCTGAGCCCTCTGCAGCGTGCCGAGCTGGAGCGCCGTCAGCTGTTTCAGTTCCTCAGAGGTGTGGCGCAGTCTCACCTCCATCTGTGATACGGTCTGCCACGCCGAGGAAATCAACATTAATAGTTGGAACATGCTCAAGGTGTAGGTGGTGAAGGGATTTCTTGACATATCTTGGAATATTTTCAATGAAAAACAGTAAGAACAATTCAAGTACTGAATAAAATGCGCTTCTGCTTTTATGCATTTGGTTGTGTTCACGACGTTCCTAATTCAAATTACAATAGCTTGCAATATAATGATGAATATAACAGATACTTCAGCTAATTTCTTTATCATTGATAACCAGTGAACCTTTCTATTTTCACTTTACAAATAAACTTCATTTTATGTGATGGACCAACGCAAGTTAGTGTTTTATAATGAAGAGAAATTAAAATAAACCATTCTGGATGTGTTGCTTTATCACTTTTATTCTTCACAGAACAATTGAATTGTACTGAGAATAAAATTCACTAGTTGCTCGATTAAAAAATAAGTGATCTGTTTGTACCGTATTTTAGGGCTTCCAGAGTGAAGTGGACCAAATTCAAAAGCACACCACACATTTCAGATTTCTACTTGTAAATAAAGTATTCATTTTCCTTCCACTTTTCATATGTGCACTACTTTGAGTTGGTCTATCAAAAATGAAATAAAAAATATAAATATGTGAGGTTGTAAAGTGATAATGTGGAAAGATCAAAGGAAAATGAATAACTTTGCAAGGCGCTATAAAAAAAAACTTCAAAAGTCACTCAAGTAGTGTAACAGCTAATTTGTGATGTCTTTGTCTTTTCCTCTGCGGCCTGAAAGAAAATTAAATCAGGAGACTTATCTGCTGTAATTAGTCACCTTGTTACAGAAGCCGTCTAAATGGTGTAAGACGTCTCTCTCTGTGGGCAGGAACTCAAGCTCAGTCTTCTCCTGCAGCAGACCAGCCACCTTTTCCAGGAACCGCTGAAGTTTCAACTCAGCCGCCCGGGCCTTGGACTTACACTCCTCCACCCGTTTCTCCAAACAGCAGGACTCTCGCCTGGCGGCCTCTATCACTCTCCTGCTGGCGTCAAGGCTTTCGCTTAAGGTCCGTTTCTCTGTCTCCACGCCCCTCCTTCCCACCACCAGGCCTTCCAACTCCTGAAAGACCCAGCGTCACATGTTAACATTTAGAATGGACGCAAACTTTGAGTGATGTTTTCAGTTTGAATCCATTTGTAACCAGCAAATAGATGTTTTATTTAATTAATAAGGGGAAAAACAGTGTAAAATCCAGACAAAAAGAGGCAACTTTGAGAGTGAATGTAACTCTAAAACACATTGAAAATAGTATTTCTACCTCTTTGAGAGAATCAAGTGCTGCTGCACTGCCGGCTGTCTTCTTCTTCTCCTGATCCAGCTCTGCCATCAGCCTCTGTGCCGTCTCTCTGCTGGCTTTACACTCCAGCTCACAAGATTTGACATTCTCCTCCAAAACAGCAATCCTCATCCTCAGTCTCTCCTCCTCGTTAGACGGGTAACAGGGGCAAATGACACATTTCACAAATACTGCGTACACTTTTTCTTTTATTTGAGTCAGAAAGTTTCCAATAAAGAGATATAAACATACCTCATCAGAATTTTCCAAGATTTCCATGTCACAAGTTTAGCAGAAGAAGTGAGGGTGCAGAAGAAAGTTGTTTCTGTTGTATGACGTTTCATGGCAACGTCAAACAGTGTATACATAGTTCAACCAGAGGGGGCGCTCTTATGTTAAATGCCTAAGCAAAACATTAACTCTATTTCTACGAGGCTCTTGCTAATACCAATAAATAATATGCAACGCATAACTTCACCAGAATAATGTTAAAAAATAAGCACAAATCCTTCTCAGTTAAGAATACGCATCCTTTTTGCCACATAGCATATAATTTATCTTAAACGGGTGTTTCAGCTTTCACCGCGACTCTGTGCTGATGTCGTTGCGCTTTTATACAGTGTTTTAACGTAACAAGTGGTAACCTCAAGTTGCATTCAAGTACAACCAGAGTGACTTTACCCCGTATTTTAACGCATTAATACCTGTTTTGATTACCAGGTATTAACCTCAATCAATAAAAAATAAAAAAATAAAAGATTTAACAAAACCAAACGTAGAAAAGATGTTCTTGAGATTGAATTTCTGTATGACAAAGTGAAATAAAAAATTATTAATCTTCTACTGTAACCCGCACATTTCCCCACAATATAAGTAACATCGCTGTTTTGAAGGGGCCCGGTCAGTGTTCAGTCTCGAAGAGTTTAAATAATTTTAGAAATGCAACTTTCAATAACAAATAAAACATTTCTCTATTATTATTGATTCCCATTTTATTTTGTGTCTTCATCGTTTAAAGCCTTTCTCGTTTCTTATCACAAACAAACGTCTTGCATTAATGAGAACATATTTTTTATCTAAACCTGTAAACATTCATAGATATAATAAAGGTTGGAGTAACATCAATTTTGCACGAGTTGACTTGAATGGACCGTGAAGTTTAAAATGCAGCCTTAAAATGCCGTGTAGAATCGCAACTGCAGTGGTAAAACGCATTTTGACATATGACGTATTAATTATTATTTTGTGTGATATGAACAAATGTGACACATAAAGGATCATTACTTCGCCACATTGTAGGAACCGTGTCAGAGTAATTCATGTAGTTTTAACATAAAACTTAAGGCTGTGAGGTTTTTACCTGCAAGTCAAGACTCTGGACTTACAAGACCCAACTGAATACGTCACGCTACACAGGAAGTGCGGAACAACATCAGCTTGTGCGAGGAGAAACACGCCTCCTGGGTCAGTCACATTTGCTGTCAAGTAATTTGAGACAGTTTATGGTTTTCTTTTAACACTTTGTTACCAGTTTCCGCTGTTTTACCACATTATCTCTGGCTTGTTTCAAGACGCTGTGTTTTCCGTCCCCGGTAAGCCAAAGGCTAATGTTGCACGGTGGCTTTTAGCATGTTGTTAGCTTGTTTTCAGAGGTTATTACCTGCTCTGAACTGTCGTAGTTTTTACTGTAAGCTTATTTAAATTTTTATTTTATAATCTGAGCCAATCGGGTTTACTTATTCTTGTTCCTGCTGTCTGTATTTTTATGTATTTCTCTTTCCCTCTTATATTGCAGAACACCTTTGCATCAGAAAGATGCTTCTTCGGACATTGTGGTCGAGACTGGGAGCTCGGCAGCTTGCTGGGAGCAGACCAGTCTGTATTGTTTCTTCAACCACTCTTACCCAATGTTTGAAGCCCAGCAACAACGAATCTACCCCAATGATTAACTCCTGGTCATCTACAACCACAAGAACCTTTTACTTAAACTCATTTAACCAGCAGTGCATGCATAATCCTACACCTACAAACTTCATATGTAATCAGGCTCGTTTTTATTCATCTAACATTGTACAGTCAGTGCTAAAGCCAACCTTAAAACCAGTAATAGTGCCTCCTACAGGAAAAAGACCTCCTAAAGGTCCACGAACTAAACAGCCTTCTCGGTCCAACCAGCCTTCAAAGAAAGAGGATGAGGTGATGAAATTAGTGATTGTTTGTTTTCCCATCGGTTGCTGCCTGGTTAAGTCATTAATTCAGGTGTTATTTTGTCTGCAGGATATGATGCAATGCATAGCCTTTGCAACAGCAGACCAGTATCATTTGCCAACACTCAGCCACGACTTGATAAACCACGGCTTTCAAGAAATAGATTTACCAAGAGGTACTAGCCAAGCAGCTGTTATATCACAACTTGACTCTGAGGAACGCTGCTTTGAGTTCTTCTCACTGCCCTGTTTTCATTTCAGATGCATCAAACGTCCTGGTGATAAGCACCGAAAACGCTGCTAAAGTAGACGACGATGCGCTTATTTTTTTCTTCAGGTAGAAACGACGAGCTTCGTCACAAACAATAAGTGTTTATGACTTTCTTTCTTCTTCTTTTTTTTACATCTTTATTGTATATTTTTATATATTAAAATGACATCATAGTTGTTGAATATCATTTTAATTGT
>NW_006800143.1:0-82847 GCF_000485575.1 Poecilia formosa
AAAAAACAAAAAATTATGTAAATTCTTGTCTGCAGTTTGCCACAAGCCTCGACAGGGAACATAGAAAATGTCTGGTAAATATCTGCAGATCAAAAAATTTTAAAGCTTGTTTACCATAATAAAAAAAAAGACCTCTAGTTTCCAAATTATTTTGGACCCCACTGATTTTCTTTTTTTCTATTCCTAAAATATCACAAGTGAGACTTTTTCTTTAAAAATGCTTGCAGCACTTATCCAAGTTTTGTTAAACACAAGTACCTTGTGTCGCTGCAGCTAACCTTTTCCCTCGTAAGACGATGTGAATCTGTCTGTAATCGGTTAGCCCTAATGAAAAATTAAAAGACTCAATAAATACCTGTGGCGGCAGGTCAAATTTGTATCATTCTTAAATTGACAATGCTGCAAAAAAATTCAAATAGCAAATAACCCTGAGGCCACACATTGGACTTACTTTCTAGCCTTAGACTGAAACAAATTCAAGTGTGACAGTGGTCTACTCAAAGCCCAGGCCTAAATCCAATTGAGAATCTGTGGCAAGACTTGACAGTCGATGGCCACAGAAGCTCTCCATCCAACTTGACTGAGCTGAAACTACTTTCCAAAGGACTGGTCTGAAGTTTTAGTCACTAGATGTGCAAAACTAGTGGAAACATCTTCTAGAAGAATGGACTCAGGCAGGGGGTAAATACAAAGGCACAGCACAGTTCTCACATATATCTACCATAATGGAGCCCAATCACATAAACCGAAGGCAGACAGAGCCAAATATCTACCCAGTTATCCGTCTTTCTAGCACGTCTCTCGAGCCCCTTCTGGAGCCGTTCTCCTACTCCGCCCTTCAGGAACTCCTGTATTAGAACGCGAGTGTGTTCCAGCTCTTCCTCGCTGACGATGGGCTCCAAGGCGGCCAGGTAGCGCTCACACGTCTGCTTCAGAGGCGGAACAGGTAGCTTGGGCAAACCTTCCTGATGAACAAAGGACCTCTCTGATATCTGCTTTACCGCTCTGAGTAAACGGCATGGGTTTGCAATGCCTGGACGCAGCTGCAAGACAGGAAGAGACTTTGTTTATATATTCAGTGAGAAATCATAATAAATATCCTACTCCGTTTGTACGAAAGAAACGCGGTAATCCGGTCAAGTAAAGTATAACAGGCTATAAAGATCCACGGCGTGAACATGTTTGTGTGAGAACACCTCTCTGAAACAGAAACTTGACTCAAATTTGTGGACAACAATTTGAATATTCATAAAGGCAAATAGTTCAGTGATAGATGACTGAGCATGTGAAAAGGGACACCGAGACAACTAATTGGAGCTGTTCCACTGTTTGTTTGTTGGGAGCAGCGGGGTTGTGCTCTGCCATCCTATAAATAGAAGGTTGACACTGCTGAACTGCGACGGGGTGGTTGCTAAAACAAACATGCATGAAAGCATGAAATCCATCTGTGCCACACATGTTAACACGCAGGTGCCATGTTCATAAGGTCCATGCTCGTCACCAGGTACAAAATAAATCTTAGATTGAAAGTCAAAGACAAGTAACCAAATGTTCAATGACAATACAAACAGTTGCTGAGGAAGTATTATTTTTCCTCAGAATTAATTGATTTTGAGAATGTTTTTAAAAATCACACTTAAAAAGAAAAAAGGAATCACCTTCTACTTTGTGCGTATTTGATGACATCACAAGAGCCACAAGGGTTGGGCTGATCAGCACAAAACACATGCAGCTTTTGACAGAGTCAAACCTTGATCCTGAATCATTTGAGTTGGAAAAGGTTCAGCCATTTTTTTTTTTTGTTTGAGCCAGAGTTTGACCCTCCCAGGCCATGATGCATACAGCTGTGGCTGCAGAAGCAAATGTTGGTGAGTCAAATCTGTTTATAATCCTTTTTATGTTCTTATATATTTTTGCTACAATGCATATTCCCCATGTATGAAGTAAGATTGTTTTTTTTTTGTTGTTTTTTTTGCACGTAGTTCCCTACGTAGTTTTGTGATTTGCAAGTGAAGGCT
The DNA here is from genome assembly GCF_000485575.1 of Poecilia formosa. Lineage (NCBI taxonomy): Eukaryota > Metazoa > Chordata > Actinopteri > Cyprinodontiformes > Poeciliidae > Poecilia > Poecilia formosa. The sequence continues at coordinate 2,019 of NW_006800143.1, forward strand.
GGTCTGCAGATGAATCGACTGTGCGACTGGCTTCTAGGATCGGGTTTATTATTAGTCACTCTTTCTGGCAAGTAATCTTGGCATCTGCAGTGGTTATGGCGGCAGTTTTACTGTAAATACTGGGACTTATTTTAATAGAACAGATCGACTACCAATGTGGTTTTTAGTAAAGGAAAAAAGAAACACATTTCTGAAAATAATTACTGATGATCTTTGATCATCTGGCCTTTCCAGTCTGCACTGGTCCTCTTCACAAATTACTTCAATATGTTTTCAGTACATTTTCCCTGAAATCCATGCAGCTTTCCCACTGAAGGCCCAGAGGATTCTGTGCGTCCGTAGAGATTAGAAGTGAACATCTCTGAAGGAAGCATTTAATTAAAAACATGCAACTGTCAAAGGGATGGAAAACAAGAAAGAAAAAAATATGAATGCACTCTTTCAAATGAAATCGGATTAGTTGCTTTGTGTCATTGCCATTGGGGGAAACTATTGTTTAAGGGAGCTTTATTTAATGACAATTTAGAACAAAATAGCTCAACAAATATAAAACGTACTCAGCTGTTCCACAGTGAACTGAAGTGAGTTTCATTGATTTCTTTTCTTCTGTTTTTTAAGTCTGGCTACCAGCTTTAATGTACGGATGTAAACGGAAATGACGATGAAGTGGGAGGCTGTCTATCATTTCACATAATATGTACAGATGTGTGTCACCTCTATCAAGGTCGTGGGAATAAGATAGAAGATAGAACTTCCGGTTAACCCTTTCAAAATAATATTTTTGTGACAGCTAAGTGCGGCAATGTCATTAGTTTTATACACCACCTGTTACAGGGAATGATGTGAAGCACTGAATATGTTAAAGAAGCGCCGTTCACTGGCACAACCTGCGGCTTTCATGTCGCCGAAGTTGACATTTTATCAGCATACGCATCTCGTTAAGCAATGCTATCGGAAATATTAAGCTAACCTTACGCAACACAAACGTTGTCAAAAACTGCACCTATATTAAAATGTACAATGATAACTTTGGTGCATTTGAAGACGTGAAGGGGGAGATTAATGAATATTCCTCTCGGTTCCTTCGGACCTGTCACTGTCCCGGTGTTGTTGTCCTGTGGCGCCCCACCCCTCCTCTCCTCTCCTCCTCCACTGCCTCATGCAGCCCGTAAACAACAACAAACCTCCTGCGTCTGGTTCAACGAAATAAATACAAGACACTCACCGCAGCTCTGACGATAACCCCCAACATGGTGCCAGAAAGACGCGCTGAAGCCTTTGACAGTCCCGGGAATACAGATGGGTAAACCCCCGGGCTGTCATATCTCAAGGACAGGAACACTGTCTATTCTCAGCTGCCCGCCCCCCGTCGGACCCACTGAGCAAAGACAAGTCAAAACTCTGGAGGAGTTTCATACATGTGGGGATAACAATAGCTAAGCATCACCTAAAGACACTTTGAAGCACTTATTATTATTATTATTATTATTATTATTATTATTATTATTATTATTATTATTATTCATCTTTGTGTGAATAAAAACAATTACACGAAGGTAAAAATATAAAAACATAAATTGAGAATAAGAGACTGTAAGAGAAAATTACGAGCTGTAAGCTTACTGGTTAAAAAAGGTGGGGTTCTCATAAACAATTAAGAGGAACAAGACAGCAAAACTGTAAGACATTTTAGGGCTATATTTATATATTCATATGAAAGTTTTTGTAATAAGTACCATTACAGCAAAAATACTATATTTCCAAAGTACTGCAGTGTTGACAGATAGCTCACAAGAGCTGTGAGAACAGCACATAATTATCTGGTTTGTTTGGAGCAGTGCTGATTTTGCAGCGACAAGAGGAAAGATTTGCAATACTGTTCTACTTTTCACTTAGTATACATCAGCCTGTCACTGAATGTGCTGTCCACATTTTTTACTATATCATCTTGTGGACCAAAGGGACAACCCAGGACAGAGCGTACCTTCCTGATCAGCTTATCCCACCGTTTCGTCTCATCTGTTGATAAGGTGCTGCTCTGGCAGACCACACCATAAAAGGTGGTTTCTTGAGGAAGAAGAGTAGTGTGTAAACATTTAGGTTTATGCTTTTCTTTTTAAGTAATAATCTGGAAATTCAAGGTTTTAGTATAAAGCCAGATGCTTCTCACTGAGCTCAACTTCAAAATGCAATATGGCCTTCTTGAATATTAAACATACTGGGGAAAAAAAAATGTTTTCAGTAAGTTTGAAGTTTATTAGCAATAGATTTTTCACAGCGCGTTACAAAATTTTGTTTATTAAATGTGTTACGTTGTTTTAATGTACAGACATGTTAAGTTGCAAAGCTGCAAACAATACTGAAAATAGCTGTAATGCGACATAATTTGCGTGAAGCATAACAATAAAAGCGGTTAGCAGCTGGAAGACTGGATATGCCGCTTGCTAACATTAGGGTGATTTATTTTTAGCTACATTAAGCATGGACATAGAATGGGACTGATCAACCAATGGGCTCATTTATTTGTACCTCCAACAAGCCAGAGATACTGGCTTGCTCCAAGGCAAGTATTTTGTTTGTGTGGAGCAGTGCCTTCATGAAGGTTTTCCTCAATGTTTTTCATTTTGTTTTATCTTGACTATCTTAAATGTTATAGATCAAATAAAGCTGTAATATCTGACAATGAGAACTTGTGTTGTTTAAAATGCATTTTTCAAATTAAAGGTAAAACTGTCCAAACCAACCCGGCCCTGTGCGAAGAAACTAATTGCCACTGAACCTAATAACGCGACATACTATCATTTGTCAGCAACAATTGCCTTGATGCGTTTGCAATAACGATAAGTCTTTTATGTCATTCTGGAGAAATTCTGACCAACTCCAAAAACAAATCAGAAACAAACTCACTGACGCCTATCGGCCTGGAAAATGCAACTGACTCATTTCTAAGGCTTTGAGGCTCAAGCACTGATCAAAGTGTGACTGAACTTCAGGTCAGGACTTGATGGCTGGATGTTCTCCTTCAAGACTTTCTGACAGAGAGCAGAATTCACTGCTCCATCAACCAGAGGATGCTGTAAAGCAGTCCCAGACCATTTACACCACCCCCACAATGTTTGATTATCAGTGTTTTCTGAAATGCTTTGTAAGATTTAGGCCAGATATAACAGGACCTACATTTTGTCTAATTTGTCCAAGGTATATTTTACCAAATGTTTTGGGAAAATATGGTCTTTTTGATCAATGGAACCCTCACACAAATGCCATTTTTGTTCAGTCTCTTATTTCGTATGATTAAATCATGAGTAGGTCATGATGCCAGTAGAGCTACAGATCTTGTCCTGGGTTCTTTTTCTGACCTGCTGGATGCATCCTCGATGTGCTTGTCGAATAAATTTGGTGGTCTGACCGCTCCTCTGGAGGGTCACCTCTGTTCCAGGTTTTCTCCATGTGTGGATGATGCCTCGGCTCTCACTGTGATCCTCTTGACTCTAAAATCCTTCTAAGGCTTTATAATAAAATATTTAAGTAACTTTGTTTCTGGAGATTGGAGCGTGGTGTGTTGGCTAGACTTACTCACTTTTAACTCGCGTACTGGAAGACAAAATCACGATGTTGAAGCTTGGTGAAGTTCACCCATTCCCCTTGTCAAGTTAACTATATTTACATTTCAGTTTGCAGACAATAAGCACCATGTTGATAGCAGCCGGCTTCAGCCTGGCCACCTCAGCAGATGATTAATCAGCTAATAAGAGCCTGACATATTATTTTCATGTTATTTGGAAGCCAAGATGACATATGTAAAAATAAATTAAATCCAGAAGTTTGTTCTGTATTTTTGCTTAAATCTGTGCAACAAAGTCAAAATAACAAATCTAGAAAATATCACTTCAACTGAAATAATCAATGCTATCTTAGCAAAAAATAACGCATTATTGTTTCCCTACTTTTTAGACTCCTATTCTTCCAAACCAGAGAATGAATTAGACCAGAGGATTCTCTCTTATATTTATCTATCAACCCCGAATAGGAGTATCTAGTTTATTTACTTTGGATCAACATTATTAGCGTTTTCTTCTTTTGCTCTTCAATTGGGTTGGTAATTGGGTTGGAATTCCCTCTAAAACCCGGAAAACAACTTGGAATGCCCTGGTGCCGAAAAAGGGCCAAAAAAAAAATACCTTTACCTTTATGTTCTAAATATAAAAATCTGCTTGTCAGAAACATGTGTTTTTTTAGTATATGTATATGATTTTACTCTTGATATCACTACTAAATCAAATGTCATGTTTTACAGACTTGTCAAAGTAAGAGACAGTGGCTTCCACCTCTTTATGAACCACCTTTAAAGAATAATATATATATATTTTTTTTTTTAAAAAAAACGTCAAATTAAAGGAGTTACATGAGCAGGCTTTTGTTAAATAATGTTAACTTTATTTATTTATCAAAAAAAAAGGTCTTGTTATAAATAATATATTTACAGAATGATATCCTGCGTTAAGCTGGTGCATGATTCTGTACAAATCATCAGTGGCCACATGATGGTGCTCTTCCAACATCTTTTCACAGAAACAGTACTGACCAGTTTCCTCAGGAAATACAATCCAAAGACGGACTCCATGATCATCTATTCTAAGCGGGATCACAAGAAAATACACTTCATCTATAAGTGCAGTAATGACAGAAGTTGGCATGAAGAAAGTCTATGTGCAAAAAGCCATTGGAGATGGATGTGATTGCTCTATATGAAGTCACATTTTGGCAATATTCTTCAATAACAGCGCAGAGACAGAGAGAGAGAGAGAGAGAGAGAGAGAGAGAGAGAGTGTGTGTGTGTATGTGTGTGTTTGTGTGTGTGAGGGAGAGAGAGAGTGAGGATTGCAGTCGTGTCAAGATTTATTTGAAAACAACAAAGTAAAATCATACAATGAAAATAAAATAATAATAATAAAAATTAAAAAGCAATCACATAAATCAAAACGCTTCGATTGCTCTGGTCCAACCACTGCCTGCCAACAGTGTGTGTTTTAAACAAATTGTCTGAGTGCCGAATATCTGCTCAAGGTCCATCTGCTGCCAACTCACAAACTCAGAAAGCCCACCTGATCCCAGAACCGAGATCAGGTTGGAGATGTTTGCGCTGTCCAGCTGCTCCGAGTCCGATTGTAAATCATCCTCCTCCTCCTCATCCTCACTCCTCATCCTCTTACACGGCACGGGCACAAAGTCCGGCAAATAAAACTCCGGGTCAACAATGTAATAACTTGTGTCCATCTTTCGCTTTCTGGTGTAGCACTGCGCGCCCGCCTGCGGCTGTTTTGGCTGCGCGCAACAGTCTGAGTGGAAGTATCCGTTCGTCACAGTTGTCACCACATGCGTGTCCAAGTCCAGGACGGTCTTTTGGTTGGCTTGTGCGTTCAGGATGGGTAACTCCCAGGAAGATTTGTCCGCGCAGCTCCAGCAGGCTTCTGAAACCATGAGCTCAGAGTCACTTGGAGAAGCCATTGCGCACGCAGAAGCGTCTTGGTGCGCCAGCTCCGAGGGCTGTGCGCTGGACTGGTGCGCTCCGCAGTGCCAAGTATCCGACTCCACGCCTGTAAAGTTGCAGTAGAAGTCATCAGCCAACTCCGTGAAGCTGCTGGTCAGCTCGATGTACTCTTGCCTCCTGTGGACCGCCGCCGCATCCTCGTACGGAGGTGTCCTCTGCGTCTGCAGTGAGTTTTTGCTCATGTAAAACTGCCTAGCGTTTCTGAGGACGTACGTTACCAGCAAGTTCTTGTGGAGCTTGATGCCGCCTCTCTGCGTCCTGGAGCTTTGGATTTTCCTTAAAGAAATGGAGATCAGGTTCTGTGCGTCAAATGCACACTCCATCCTCAACTGGGCGACCCTTTGTTTTGTTTTTTTTTTTGTTTGTTTTTTTCCCCTGTTCCTCTCAGTGTCTCAAAACGCTCGTTCTCTAACAGGAGAAATATTTATCTCGTTGGTTGAGATACCTACTAGGCTCGCGTAGACTGTGTCCATAGCGCTCCATGTCTTCCCAGTAAGGGCATGGATTTTCAACTCTCATCTTTCCTTTGCCACGCCCTCACGTACACATTGTCCAATGGGAGGGAGGCGGTGCTTCTGTTATAACCAAATATCACTACTGGCCTCATTGAAAATGCACGGAGGAGCAGGCATGCTGCATTTCACTAAATGTGCACCGATCTCTGTAAATATTAATACCAAAGGGGGGGGGGGAAACTGACTTTTTATGAGTAGAACAAAATGGAATAGAACTCACAAGAATATTGTAAACCAATGGAAAAGAATTAATGACAGAATGTGTTTATACTAATGCAGAAAACGGGGAGAAAGCGTTAAATAAATACAATAACTTCTATTTATGGCATTTCTTTATTTGCAGAAATGAGCATTATAGTCCAGAAGCTTAGGAGTAGAAAACAACCAAATATTTTTCAACTCAGTCTTGGACAGGTCAGGTCCAGTGTTTAGTCTGATACATAGGTTATAGTTCCTCAACTAAAAACGTGTTAAAGTGACTAATTTCCATCATTTATTCTGTCAAAGAGTTGGCTGAAGCAATAGATCATCGGGGGTTTCAAAAGCAAACTGAAGGTGCAAAGTTTTGTTAGTGAGAGCATTTATTTTTTATTTAATTTCATTATAGGTTTTAATGAACTTTTTGTTTTTATTTTATTATTTAATTTACTTTCATTTGCTTCTTCATTTTGGTTTTATTGATTTGATGAATTAACTTCTCTTTCCAGTTGTTTAAAATTAACGTAGATTTCAGTTTATTTATTTATTGATGTACTTTGTTATTTATTTTTAATTCATATTTAATTTGTATTCATTTTTTTTCTTGTTAACAATCTCAATGGGATGTGAGAATATATGTTTGTTTGTTTTTTTGGGTTTTTTTTAGAATTCTCATCTCCACATTTAGTGTTTTCTCATCATTAACAAAGCAGTTTGATTGACTGATTGATTGATTCCAGAGAATATCGATTGATTGCAAAGAACAATGTCCGGCCAACGTGTGTTTGTGGGCCCCGTGTGGATTTGGCTCAGGCTGAGTGGGTAGTAAACGGGGAAAGTAACTGTTTACATGTAACTGTTTACAATTTCCAGCATATTTGAAATATAACAGTTCAAAACATGCAATATAAGCTTCACCTTATGCTCACAGTTGTCCTGCGTTACATCGAAGGAGTCACTGTGTAATCCATAGGCAATCTAAGGTTAATTTTTAATCCCATTTGTTACTTATACTGGCCCCATGAGTAAATGTCGGCTACGTCAGTTAGTAAACAAATAACATCTGGGTTTAAATTATATTTACGTGTGGTTTTAATTCTGTTAAGAAAAAAAAAATCACATTAAATAAATGACTTGTACTGAGAAGGTAAGGCAGATTAGAGGGTCCTGCAAAGGACAGTGAGGGGAGCTGAACAGGTTATTGTTCTGTGCCCGTCCTCCGTATAGAATCTGTTTCAAAGCAATCTGCAGGAGCATGACTCTGAGCATGTTCAGAAAATCCTCACACTCCCTCCATGCTGCCATTAGGCAAGATGTACAGCAACAAAAGAGCCACAAAATCCTCAAAGCCACACAGCTTTGTGTTCCCCATCAAACTGTTAAATCACTAGCTTGCTGTTAGCAAATAAAAATTCACAGTATGGAATTTTCTATCTCATGCTGTTGTATGCTATTTTGAAATGACTTAACTTAGATAGCAATTAAATGCATCATTACATGCCACTGTATGAAGTATCGCTTGTCCGTGTTGACTTTATGATTCTTTATGGTTAATTATTTGGTTAGAATGTAAACGTTGAACATAGATAGCACTAGCTTATGCCAACTGCTTTGCAGGTTAAAAAAAAAAGGCTAATGTTAGCCAAAGCGAACATATCCATTGTGTGGCGTGAAGCAAAGTCATCGACGTAGCCCAATAAAATGAAAATTATTTTACAGCCTCATTTGCCATCGTAGCATTTCTTATTTCATCCTGTGGATACGGTTCAGTGCTCAAAATGGAGGCAAAAAAAAACAAAAAACTGGGCCACCATTTCTGACCCAGTTAAAACACAAAACTTTGACTCAAACAGCAACAAGTCAGAATTTGGGTTAAAATAATACCAGCTGCTTAATTATACGTTTCACAAACATCAGCATAGAAATAACTTGAAATATTTAACAATGTGGAGGGGGGAAAAAAAGACAGAAAACTGAATAGAAATGATGAAAATTGGGGACGATAGAAGAAGAGAGTGGACCAGAACGAGACCAGCACGACGCACCCTGCTGGAGAATCCACTCAAACAGTTCTAATTAGGTATTACGAAATACCTTTATTCATTTTTTTAAAAAAATAAGTAGCACAAATGGCTGTATTTTAATGCAGCACTAAAATCTTTGGCCGCACAAAAGCGCAGACCGCAAACATTTCTGTCTAAAATGTGGAGAGAACACAAACTCCGCTTCACTCTTTGAGCAGGAGGCTTTGCCGGTTCTCCTGTATATGCACCGACTCGTTGCATAATGTCTATAAGGCTGCGCCGGAGACTGCAATTTTCTCCACCGCCATCTGTTGGGGAAGCAGCATCAGAGACGGCGACTCAAAGAAAGTGAACAAACTGATGAAAGAAAAAGTCTGGCTTTGTGCTGCATGAGAACAGCTATGGACCTCACGGAGTTGACAGAGAAAGAGAAAAATGTTGCACAAGCTGTGCAGCATAATGGACAACACAGTGAGCGCACAATGCGCCGATGAAGCAGCAGATCCTCGGCAAGAAGTTTCTGCAGCACACATGCCAAAACAAAAAAAACAAAAAAAAAAAAAAACCAGAAGTACAGGAGGTCATTCCTTCGAGCAGTAATAACCTTTTTATAGTCAGTGTGCAGAGGAGGGAACTCCTTTGACATGCATGGTCTGCTTCGCTTTTTCCCCTCTTTTTTCTCTCTCTTTTTGGTTAATGAGGAACTGTATGTATTTAATTTCCTTTTGGGATTATCTAATTCTTCCTTGATTCAGTTTAATTTATATAGAACAAAACAGAACAGAGAAGAATAAGGAGCACTAGAATAGTCATGAAAAGGTAACAATACAATCACCTTTCACATCACCAGCACAGTGTTTTTTATTTTATTTTTTTTAATTTATTTTTCAAGGGTGAATTTTGAAATAAAATAAAGTACATATATGTACTTTAAATTTAAATTTATTTAAATGTATTTAAAATTTTAGTACATGAAAACACAGCAAAAAAAATATTTCTCACAATAATGTGCTCTAGAATAAAATAAGATTTTAATCAGGTGAGTAAAATTCAACTGAAAACAATCACTGCTCTAGCACATCATTTGTGTCATTTAATGTTGAGCATCTCCACATACTGTGCCGAAAACTTATACAGTGCCTTGCGAGAAGATTCCTACCATTAATTTATCACATTGCACATTTAATAGGACAACGTGAAACCAACTCAAAGAAGCGCATGACTTCTTTGAGTTGGTTTACAGGAAACCAACACAAGGAAAAGGATAAATAGTTATAAGTAGTGCGGTGTGAAATATATTTGCACCGGCCCACTCTTAATCGGATACCTCTAAATAAAATCAAGTGCAACCAACTCTCTTCAGAAGTCTGTATTAATTAATAAATACATTCCATCTGTGTAACTTCAATCCCAGCTGCTCTGAGACATTTGTTAGGGGATTATAGAAAACCAACTGCATCAGTAAGGCTGAGGACAACAACAAACAGGTCAGAAATAAAGGCCCAGAGAAGTTTAAAGCAGGGTCCTTACAGAGCTTTTTTCCTCCATTATCCAAAAGTAGAGTCTGACAAGATTGGAAACCTAACAAAAGGTAGACAGGGTGATAAATATGCAGGGAAAGATTCTCTAGTCAGATGAAACTCTGCATGCGAAACGTTAAGTGCGCAGGACAACTAGCGATACACACCACAGTGAACACACCATCCTCATGGAGAAACATGGCGGTAGCAGCATCATGCTGTGTGAATGCTGCACCTTCAGCAGGGACATGGAAGAAGCATTTTTCCCAGTTAGCACACAGACAATAAAAAAAAAGATTAGTTGGTAATATGAGGTGTAGTATCTTCCACAGGGACTTTCTAAAACGAGTCCTTGGGAAGCTGGAATCAAACTCACCACCCCTCGGTTGCCAAACAATCGTGCTTCCCTGCTTTACTCTGAAGCAAGTTTTCGTATATAGTCACAGAGATGGCAATGAAGAACGCCAAAAATATGAAAAAGAATGCTTGAGAGTGTGTGTATATGTTCTGGTTAGAGACAAAAGGAGGCATGTCAAGGTTTTGCAGAAAGTATTATGGTGGGAGGGCGAAGGACACAACACCAACACAACTCAGTCTGTGTGTGGATACACACCGCCTGTTTAGCACAGAGTCACACCAGGTAGGAACAGTTTCTGCAAGGTGTGCCAGCAACAAAACCCTTAAAACAGTGGAAAAGTAGGATCTGTGCTGAGACTAACATGAGCAACAAAAAAAAGAAAAAAAAAATGACACAACAAGCGAGTTTCATAGAAACCATTTTAAATTATTCAACCTGATCAGACTTGACTAAAGCTTTTCCACAAGAGGGAATAATAATCAAAAATGGTTAGATGGTGAAACGATACTGCATACAGTGGGCTGTATTCATGACTCTACTACACTACAGAACCAGTTTGTTCACTCCAGTTAACGTTCGACAACAATGTGTTTGCATGGACGTTTGTGCTCTATGTGATGGACTGTCAACGGGTTGGCAGCTAGCAGCTAGCATAGAAAATGGAGGGAATTACCATCCACTGTATAACCCAAACAGCCCTTTAGTTATCCATGTTATGAAAATGTTTTTCAACATGCAATGTGATTGCCTTAATGTTAGATGTAAGTCACCTCAACCAATTTCTTGTGTTGAAATCCTCTACCATGTTTGGTCAAAACCAGTAGCCCAAGGCTGAATTCATCCGTATTCAACACAGACGAAATAACTAATATTTGGCTGTTTTTTTGTTGTTGTTTTTTTTAACCAGCCATTCTTTGTATTGTGATGAATAATTTAGAATTTGGCATTGCTCCTGCACTTGCCTCCCAAGAGTTTAGTCGCACCTCTGAAAGCTCTGACTCCTTAAATATGACCGTACCAGGCAGCACTTAGAAATTACGTTACGCTTTTAGGTTTAAACAATGTCTACCTGAAAAGGTATGGTACAGTATTTACCTTCCCTCTGTAAGGACCCTGCTATCAGCTGTAATTCCAACTCTTAATTCAGAAAGTAGAGTTGTACTTTCAGAATTACCAGCTGATGGGTGTAAAAAGTTGGAAGAACCAATGACCCATCGAACTGATTTTCTTGTCTTGCACAGAAGAAGAAGAAAAAAAAAACATATTGTTTGCAAACATCCATTAAATTATGTGTACTTTGAGAGACTGACAATAACACCATTAAAGACTATCTCTGATGACAGAAAACCTGTCACCACACTCAACTGAGTGGAAAAAAGCTCTTTATGGAGAGATTATCTGTCATCTGTGCCCCACATCTGCTTGTGTATACACATACACACACACGCACGCACACACACACACACACACACACACATATGGCTGACATAACACCCAACACCTGGATAGGACTTTGATTTCCTGCCAAATAGGTGGTACAGGGGGGACAGCCACTATTATAGTTATCATGCTCTGATAATGCTGTTAATTGGAGTCAGACATGCAAAGTCTCATGGGAATTAAGTCTAAATGGCAGACAACAGATTGATGCCGAGTCTTAAGTGGTATTGCAGGAACAAATGCGGCGCAAACTTGTCAGTCGGTTTTCTTCCGGACATAGCCTGGCTTTGTAATAATACATGCTGCAGGTGAATGCTACATGCACTTGCTGGCCACTTTATTAGGTACACCTGTTCATTTCGCTTAACGTTATAAGAAAGTTAGCCAATTGCATGGCAGGAACTCACAGTTGATCTCAAGAGTTTATGTACTTCGAGGATGAGCAGGGATAAGTTTGGAAATAAGCCTTTTGTGTGAACTTTGTTCTAAACAGATTAACTGAAAAAAACAAGTCTGCTTAGTGAAAAGGTTGCAGTGACCTGCATGAATGTTTTCACCCCTGAACTAATCATTTGTTAACTCAGTTTGATTTAATCTCTGCATTCTGACGTCTTGATTTAACACTTACCGACTCCACAAAGTCTGATGGACCAGAAAAAAATGTATCTGTTCTTTAAGATTTTACTTACCTTTAGGATTTCCTCATTTGCATGAAGGTTATGTGGTTACTCAGGATAACAAAGATCAAAAAAGGATTCTCACTGCGCAATGTGTATCAGTCAGGTAAATGGTACAGCTGGAGAAATGAGCGACTAACCATGAGGAAAACTGGAAGTTTTTCCGGAATTGCTGAAAACATGAGGCAGAAAATGGTCAGAAAGGCTGCAAAGTGGTGAACGGCAACACCAAGGGAGCTTTGTGGATCTTTGGTCTCTATGTAGCAAACTGTTGTATACTTCATTATGTCTGGACAAGGACAAAACTTTTTCTTCCAATGAGAACATTGAGGCCTGGATGAAATTTTTCAAAAAACTTAAAAAGTTTCTATATCTTGTAGGTTTCAAAATCCGGTTGCAATAGCTTTAAAACACAGCGTTTCACCAAATGCAAACCCACAACCGCTGGAAAACACGGCTTTCTTCTGATGGGACCGGAGTTTTTGTCAAGCAAAGATTTCCAATAATATGTCAATTTTGACCCAAAGCCTTCTAGTTTCTATTTAAAACTTGAAGGTGAAGAATAATTTATTTTTGCAGCATCACAGAGAGCCCAAGCACGCATACATGCTTCCATGATTTATCTCGGATCCAGCTTTATAAAGGGGTGTGTTTACTTTTGAGAGCTGCTGTGTCTTTATATGCCTCGTCTTTATTTATTTAGAAGTTTTAGTAGCTTCTTCAGATTAAACTGTCACATTAAATAGAACATGCAAACCCCATGCCGGGATTCAAACCTGGCCAAAATTAGAAGAACTTCATTTATTTTAAAGACGATAAAAACAGCAGCTGCGGGCCACAGTTTATTACCAAAACGGACACATTCACATGAAAATGTAGCATCAGTTTGCAAAAAAAAAAGAAAGGTATCATTAAGGATATTGAAATATTTTAGTTAGCATCTTAGTTTCACAAATCTTTGTTTGCTTTTATTTATTTATTTTTTTTTGTTTTGTTTTTAACACCAACAGTCATACAGACAAGAATCAGGTGGATGAGGAATCGAAGGGCTTTAAATAAACTGAAACAAAAGCTTCTTTCTCAAAATGACTCAAGAAACAAAAAGACAGCAGCTTACACTAAAACGTTACAGGGAGGGAAAGACAATACAAGAATCTGACAAAGGGCGGCGGAAAAATGTGCGAATAAAAACACTGTGGGAGCTGAAGACTAACACGGGGTAAGTGTGAGGATTATGAAACCAGGTGTGAGAAGAGCCGAAAGAAAGAGAAAGAATAAAAGCCAATGACCGTCACATTTAATGAATGGTTTTATTTGTTTTCGTCTGAATTGTGGAGCATTTGTTCATGTATTTTGTCACTTATACGGTATAGTCTTTAGGACTGTTATATTCCAGGATATCTACTATGCTTCACTAAGCTGGAACAAACTCCCAGAAAACTGCAAAACAGTCGAAACACAGAGTTTCTTTCAATCAAGGCTAACACCCCACCTGTTTAGAGTTGTCTTTGATTCATAATAACTGGAACATTAATCAATATATTTGATACATATTTGCTTAATGATTTTGATGATTTGACAAAATGTAAAGTTTGCAATTGTAATGTGTTTGTATGATGTAAAGCATTTTGATTTGCCTTGTTGTTGAAAAGTGCTATACAAAAAAACTTGGCTAACATGTCTAACTGCAAGCAAACGGGTGATTTTTTTCAAATTTATTTATTAAACATGCCTCTACACAGGACCCATACACAGTGCTTTGCAAAAGTATTTACATCCTTGCATTTTTTCCCCTCATACTCCCTCTTTACAGCCACAAACTTCCATAGAAGATTTTCTAGAAACTTAATGTCCCAATTCGCACACAGAAATCCATCCCGTCCCACAAAGAGATCACCAAAGTCAATTGTCTACAATAGAACCACTTATCCGAGTGTGCTTGTTTAAATGTTCAAGAAAATGGAGACAGTAGTTCATTTAGTAGCTTCATCTAGAAGAGAAACACAGCTAAACAGATTAACTCAGTTTTAAAGGGCACAGGATGAAAAGCAGCACACTCGATTAGTTGCAGGGATCGTTCCTACAATGCATGAATATGCTTTGATCCAACGCATTCGATCTGTCCCCTGCATGACTTGTGGCAAACTTCAAAGAAGACTTCTTGTGGTTTTCTTTTAAAAGCCACTGTTTTCTTTTTTCTTTAAAAAAAAAAAAAAAAGCCAGGTTTGTGGGATCCACCACTAATAGTCATCCCCTTAAGTGGGATTCTTCCACTAAGTCGTGGATCTTTGAGGCTCCTGCAGAGCTTGACTGTTCCTCCTCCACTTGCTTTGCCATCCCACAGATACCAACAGATCCCTTCATATGTGCGTTGAAGTAATTATTTCATATTATTCAAATCATTCCCTGGCAGATTTTGCAGTTGTTCTTGTTTAGCCCAGAAATAACATAGTTGGGCCATTTGTAGCTCACAAGTCCCGTCCAAGTTCAGACTAAATAGTACATTAGTCAGTTTGATCGGTCCCAACCACAGTTACGTATCAATAAACATCAGCAGACATTTAGACGTGTTTTCACCTGTCATCCGTCAATCACCCATTTATTTGCTGCTTAGACAAATACCACTTGCTTTTTTTTATGTCTTTTTAAGGCATTTCTAACAACAAAGTTGTTTAATTTATAGTTCTGGTACATGTTGGTATAAGTTTTATAAGTTTAAATAAAAGTTTAAGGACTGATTCGGTGTTCCCAGATGTTTTTCAGAAAGTTTGATCAATCCCACATTTTTGAGGCTAATGAATGATTGCTACCTTGTGGTGAAAGCACAACTGGAGACTTCCCTTTGTTGACTGAGAGAACGTGTTCTTCTTTTGGCTGGATGTTTTAAGAGATTTTTCTGTAAACCATGATAAAGATTCTTCATCCACTCACCAGTATTTTTTGTTCTGCAAACCTCCAGGGCTTTCATGTAAGGACCTTGTGAGTTGTTTCCTTTTGTTCCCCCTTTAACTAATCTACCTCAAGATGCGACCATTAAGCGAGCTTGAAAGCATGCAGTGTGCTTTTTTAAATAGTCGATGGTTCTCAACAACAACTTCCAAAAATGACTGACAAACTTGTCAAGAACTTCAGATGTTTAAATCCTGTTGAATTGACGTGGAAAATGTGAAACGACGGCGCACTTCCGTAGAAGTTTATATTCAATTATCCAATTGCATTTTCAGGTAGCCTGGTAAAAACCATGTGCTTGTTCTAATGCTTTGCTTTGAACAAATGGTCTAGACCTTCAGTTACCGGGACATAATTGTTTGCCGGACTTGTGCAGTCTGTTGAAGTTTTAAATTGTGAGATGTGATTTTATCCAATTGGTAACTTTTGACTGTGATGTATGTAACGCGCAAGCTGATTGGTGAAGGAAACTACGCTATGAAGCTTACCAGAAATTGTATGTGCTGTAAACAACCCCCTGTGTCCCTCTGGGAATAATGAGGTGCCAAACCAAATGACAACTATGTGACGGTGAGACTATAGGCTTTGTGAGATGAGACTGAGCGTGTTTCCGCACCTTATAGTCCGGTAGACTCGTTTTGATTGGGGACCTAAATGGCTGCTGTTATTACATTTTTAATTGGTGAAGTTCACATTCGCACTGGACTGTGTCAAACGATTCAATCCCTTTAAAAACATACTGAGCAATGCTTGTAGTTTTAAGTTGTATTCAGTGTCACATGCAGGTAAAGTTATTCCCCAATTTATTTTTCTAAAAGTGTAGGAATGTCATGACAGTTTATGAATAACATTTAAGAGAAAAACACAACATAGCTTCTTGACCATTCATCCAAAAGGGTCGGTTTTGCTCACAGGCTGTGTATCTTTGCAGGGACTCTGTGAAAGGAGTTGTATTTATTCACTCTGCAGTCGTGGGTCATTGCAAAACTGTCTTATTTCTTCTAAAATGTTGATTTGGAACCTGTGTGTCTCACAGGACTTTTGCATTTTGAATAATACAGCAACGTTTATTGCACAACAATCCGATTTTACAACATCTATCCAACGCCGTGAAACGTATTTGCTCCTTTTGCAGATTTTTTTCTGATTTTTTTTCCCCATTCCTAAATATTTCAAATCATCAAAGGAATTTCAAAGTCAAGGTTTACACGAGAAAATAGAAAATGCACGTTTCAAAAGAAGCTAACCTTAACAACCTGGTGTGTCGAAGTATTTGCTCTCTAATCTTAGCAACTGGTTTTGACATCCTCAGTGAAAACAGCTCCCTTTAAATATTTGGAATAACTGCCAGTGAATACTGGTTAGAATGCCATTGTGCATTAGTTTGATTGTAATATAAACTTTGACTAGGCCTTTCTAAAGTCTTTGTTTTTTTATGTTTTAGGGAAGTTTGTCATTAAGAGGTGTACTTGCCTCTTTGCTTTGGATAATTATTCATCGGCATAACCCAAGTCTGTTTGATCACTGCCAGTCATCTAGGTGTGGAAGCAGCAGACCATTAATCTACCTCCACCATGTTTTACTGTCATAATTGGGCATTATGTGCTTTTGTTTTGTCTTTGGAAAAAAAAAATCATTGGGAAACATCAAGATGTTTTTGCCCAATGAGGAATGAGTGTTTACAGTCTTTTTGGTCTGAAGTGCTCTTCACCCTGGACATTTTTGCCCAGACTCCGTCTTATTGTTGAGTTACAAACACCTATCAGAAGTGAGGCAGGTGAAGCCTGCTTTCTAACCCCTTCCAGGCATGTTTGGGATCATTATCCTAATGGAACGCCTCATTGTGACTCCAAATGCCAACCATGTGACCCAGACTGTTGCCGTCAGATGAAAGCCAAAAGGTTAAAACCTCTGAGAACAACCCAGAAAGCACAAAGGCCCGAGCCTGTCATGAGCAGAAACTTGCTGGAACACGAGTGCCGTGTTTTATATTAGTGAATATTAGTGATGGTATATGTCAGTATTTGAGCCTTCAGGTTGGATGTTACATATATAAGTCAATTATTTGTTTTCTTAAGTACACACTTGATTCTTGTTTTGAAAATAATTTGTAGTTGTTTGTGTTGTGGTCATTCCCCATCGGTTTAAATGCATCACTAAATGTCCATGATTAATATCAAAGTTTTCGCTATCACATTAATTTTCAGAGAACTGTTCGCTTTTCTGCCTTGGTTGCTGCTATAGGTTTGTAAGGTGTGGAGATAAAATTAGAGTTAGAACTAGCAAAAATATCCCTAAAATATCCTAAACATGTTGGTCTTTCTAAAAAAAAACAAAAACAAATGAAATACATTGCAGTAAGTGGTAGAAAAGCAAAATAAAAAAAAAGATAAAGTAGAATGAATACTTTCAAAGAAGTATTTGAAAAATACTTAGTTGTATTTGCTAATGAAAACATAGTATGGGAGGTTGTACGGCTGTGTCCATACAACAGTTACAATGATTTGATTTTAGGTTTAAATGGACGTAATCCTCTGCAGTGTGTAGAATGATTTGTCCTACTCAAACCTTTTCATATTTTCATGTTACAAGTACAAATTAGATTTTTTTTTTTATTGCAATTCAGTTTTACAGACCAACTAAAATGTATGGAAGGAAAAAGATGAAGGGCTATCAACATCCTTTACAGATAAGTATTGACGTGGTGTGACATACAATCTTTTTGTTGTTGTTGTTAATTTGCAGAAGCACCTTTTTCACCACCGTCGTCACGCTGAAAGGTAAAACCTCCCTGCCGGCCGAGTCTTTTCCAGGATTATTTTTCTATGATTGTACTCCATCTCACACATCAGCTGCTACCAGCTTCCCTGCATCCCCACAGCATGACGCTGCCTGTATCTTCTGTGGGGACGGTGTGTTCAAGCACGCATTGCTTTTCACACGGAGATGAAAAAAAGAAATCCGTTTTGGTCTTCAATAACCAGAGGACGTTCGCTGACATGTCTGCTAGCCCCCAGTTTATTAACATGTGTTCATCCGTAACTTTCTTATTGCCACTCTTCCATTCCATTCAAGGTGTAAAAAAACTCATCTAAAATCTTAGGATGTTGGTTTTATAATCTAACCTTGTTGGGTTACTAAACTTACCCCAAACTTGATCGCTGACATTTCTTTATCCTCAGGATGATCTTTGTTCACGAATGCTGAGACCTTTACAGCACACCTGGGATGATAGTGAGAATAAATTAAAAATGAATGGGTGTCATGGATTAAATTGTGTGACTTCCGAAGGCCATTGGTTGGATCAGATTTTATATAAGGGGCACCACACTTAAAAAAAAAAAAAAAATCTCAGATCATTTATTGTTTTCCTTTCACTTCCAAACTATCTGTCCTGATGAAATCTCAATACTACATTTTCAAGCAGTAAAACAGAAGATGAAAAAAAGTTTAAGAAATACTTCTACAAGGAAGTTTTATGTTAGTGTTACACTTAGTCTGTGTTTTTTTCCCTGTTCAAGTTTAAAAATGAACGAAGCACATGTGCATTCTGTCCAATTCTTTGTTTCAAAGTGACCCTAAGTTTAGCCCTGCTCAGGGTCAAGCCTGCTTTTTGCACTTAGCAGATAAATAATGAAAATAAACTTTAAAAATATTTTATTATTCAAGATTTGAATCCCACGTATAGGCCAGATTTGAAATATGACAAAGGGAGGGACTATCATGAAGTTTTTAAGCATTTTTTTATATCCATGTGGAGTGAGGCTTTCAAGTACTTAAAGATTTAAAAGGACAGAGTGACGCTTTCCTCTAAAATAATCTCGTCTAGCTTCAGAAGACGGTTCAACTAACCTCAGATGTGAGTTTAGTCATGTCACAGAAAGAAGAAGAAAAAAAAATCCAACTGCTTAATACGATATTTTACTCTATTGGCTCAACTTTTTGACACGCAGCCACATTTTGAAAACCCAAGGAGGGAACAAACAGAAAATAGAGGCAATTCCTTTAGTGCAAGAAACCGAGGCTGAGATGTATTAATTTCCAGTAAGACTTAGTCAACGTGACGAAACAACAAAGAATGACTTTTAAACAAAGAGAATCCAGCTTTCCCTCAGTGCGTCCTCTGAAAGCCTCGGCTGAGATATGCTGCTATGTGGAAGATGCACACAATTACTTCAGAGGCGGGGTGCTTTATTTACATATGCAATATGCATAAGCAAGGTTACTGTGAGGGTGAAATAACCGAGAGATAGAAGGAGAGAAAGGAGGAGGGGTTTGGGACGGGTGTGTGTGTGTGTTTGTGTGTGTGGCTGTGATGGAGAAGTGTGCGTGGGGTAAGAGGGAGGCAGAAAATTGGTGTTATCAATATTTAACCAACCCTTCCAGCATATTTATGGCAGACAATAGAGCAGACATGCAACTGTCTCATGTGAGTGGAAGTGTATTTATTACGCACTGAAACAGAGCCTGTAAATAGGATGTTCATTGATACATCACGGCCACGGCGGCAAGGAATTAATGACGAGTGTAATCCTCGGCGCACAACTTCCAAAAGTTGATTTTGACCCCGCGTGTATTTAATAAGCATGCAGTCGTTGAGCCCATCGCCGATATTCATTAGCGGAGCTCTACATGTGGTGAGCAGCTGTATGTAATTCAATCACTTTCAGGAAAAAAAAATGTAAAAAGCAAGGAAAAGAGAGAGAAGAAATACAATGTCTGGAGCTTTTCTGTTTTTTTTTTCTTCTTCTTCTTCTTTTTCTTTTCACAGACCCATGGCCTCTCAGAAAATGTTTCCATGTGTTGTGTCTGAGCGCGCAGAGAGCAAAGAGGGAAAACATTCTCTCCTCCAAACCACATGCAACAGATTCTTTCTGAAGCCAAATAAATCAACTCTGTGCTTTTAGATCATGTGACACTTTTTGTGCTTTGTGTTATTCCCAACATATCCTGTTTCACCCCCCCCCCCCCCCCCCCCCCACACCCCCCTCCTACCACCACCACCACCTCAACCAATTCCACCCCTTCCTCCCTCCAGCCCCCTGCAAACGCAGAAACACTCAGAGTTTCCACATCCTGTGCGTAAGATCACCTGTACAGACAGAATAGCGTGCTTCGGTGTGACATGCTCGGGCAGGAAAACAGGAAAGGGAGTTCAAGGGTGTCCAACATGAAATACTCGCGGCGCTCGCTCAGTTAGGGGAAACCCAGAGCGCATGGCCCCGCTCCAGTTCCTGACAGCAGAGCGAAGTCTCGCCGGTGCCCTTTCTTTGCTTTAGTACTGCCATCATGTGCTCTAATTTTGCCTGTGCAAAAAAAGGTTGTGGGAGGGCAGCAGGGACACTACGAACTGCACGTTTCAGCCTTTTAACGGGATACTGCAGCCTTAGTGTTCTTTATCTCTTCCTATGTGACATTTTGCGAAAAGTAAATTACATGCAGTTGAAGCCAGAGGTTCACACTCGCTGTAAAAAATAAATAAATAAATAAATAAATACTTTGCTCTCGCTTTGTGACGTTAAGCAAAACAGTTCCTGTTTTTATGCCAGGAAAAATAGAATTTATCCTAAATTCTAAAGAAATTTCTTGAAGTTTTCATACACTGAGGTTACTATGTTTTTGAACAATTTGGTAAACTCAGATTAGGGTGGCTTTGTAAGTTTGTGATTGGTTAGTTACAAAAGTTTTGTTAAATAGAGCCACACCTACAGATTGAATGCTAAAAGATTCTGCCTCCATGTGACACATTAAGAGATGATCAAAAGCGACCGTTTATCAAATGCCTAAATGTGCCTCGTTCCTCTGTTCAAACATTTCATAGAAACGACATGAATGTCCAACATGATTTAAGTGTCAATTGAACCAGTTTGTCTTGGAAAGCACATCGAGATGACATTTGTTGTGAATTGGTAGAATGTAAATAAAATTGAATCACACTAAACATGAATCGCCTCTAACATAAATCATCCGTACTCCTTATATTTGTTTTCCAGTATTTTTCCGAACCACCAATTACGTTGGTTTTTATTGGAAAGTACGTCATCAATACGCTTTCTGCTTCAAATTCATCATTGTTAATTTGAAGCAGATTTCTTTGGACCTACGTCCAAAGAAATCTGAAAAGGTTTGTGTGCTTTTGTATTCGGTTTCCCTTAGTCAGTAATTTGCAGAACCACCTTTCACTGCAAGTCATCTGGGTGTACAGTGCATCCGGAAAGTATTCAAAGTGCTTCACTTTTTCCACATTTTGCTATGTTACAACCTTGTTCCAAATTGTACTAAATTAACCTATATCCTCAAGATTCTGCACACAAATACCCCATTGAGAAAATGTGGGCCTTCTTTTTTGAGTTTTTTCTTTTCTTGTTTTACAAATTTATTTGCAAAAATAAATCTGAAATGATCTACAGAGGAAAATTTGTCTTTTCTTAACTGTCATTTTTAAATCACTTCTTGAAACTCATCTCTCGGTATTGGTCTTTGACAACGTGTGCAATGCTGAATCTAGTTTATTGCTTTATCTGTTTTTATAGTGTGGTTTCACTTACCCCTAAGACACAAAGAAACCTATTTTCTTGTGTTAAAGTTCCTTATTTTTACATTTTCAGAAGTGGAATCTGATTTTCACCTGAATCTATAGGTCCAGACTGGAAAGTTCCAGCCAACATAAAAATGCTTCAAACTAAGACGTTCCATTGTAGCTTTGTCTGTTTGTTTAGTGTTGCCGTTTTACTAATAAGGGAACCTCTGCCTCGGTCTCTACTCTTTCACAGCCTCCATTATTTCTTTCAGCACTGTCCTCACATAATGATGCTTTTACCAATATTTCTCCATCGGGATTCAGGATCACCTGTCAGTCTTCGCAGAGATCCAGACATGCCGTAGCAACATATTTAAATTCTGGTTTGAAAGAGTCTTCTGAAAAGGGGCTTGTAGTTTGTGTTGTAGTTTCTAGTAGCTACTTCTAATTTAATTTGACTAACTGAATAAAAAATAATAATAATAGTGATTGATTTTTATGTTGTCTCAGCACCATATGATGTCAGAATTGCACGATGTTGTTTACACTTGTCCACCAGTGACCTTGGACTGGCTGTTACATTTTTTTCTGTTGCTAAAAGGAAGCAGCAAAAAGAAAAAGGTGTGTTGTACTTTGGGAAGAAGCTCTCGAGTTCCAAATCTCAATTCAAAGCAGTAACACAATTCTTTGCCCTGAAAGCGCTTCATCTGCTGCTGCTTCCCTGAAATGGTTCTAAGAAGGAAAGTTTTTTTTGTTTGTTTCTTTTCATTTTTTTCTTTTTTAGATATGGTTCAGTGGAGAGGTTAAAGGTCATTGATCTTACCTTCACCACCTCGGTTTGGATAAGAGGTGAATGGTTAGTTCAAGTGGAATAAAAAAAGAATAACAAATTTAAAAAATCTTCAAAAAGAAAATCTGTAACAGCTGGCTTCTATTTTATACACTATTGACCCACGAAACATATTGAAAAGCTGTCTAATGGAAAAGTAAGGCAGTCTGTAAACTGCTGTGATGTGTTTTTTTACTTTGTAACACAGTTTCTAGAGTTTCTCAGTCCATGTGAATGGGATGCCATTGCTCTGGAGAACTATAGACCTTACTATAATTAAATACAGACTTCTAATACATGGATAATATTGACCGGTTCGGTCCAAACAAGTAGCATCTCAAAAGATAGAGAAGAACAAGCGCTAACTTTGTTTGCAGGAGCCCTGTGACTGTAGTAAACTAGTAGCTTTGGTAAATAAGAGCAATAAAGCAGAGTCTGAAAGCACATGAGTTTTTTTTTTTTTGTTTTGTTTTTTTTCAGGCTTATCCACAATTGAATATTGGCAAAGGTTGGTAGCGGAATGATAACCTGTAGTTATTGATTTTACAGTGTCATGGTACAAGTCCAAAAAATAACAAAATGTACAACCTGATCCGATAAAAAATTAATAATAATAATTACAAAAGTAGTTGTCAAATGGTGATTTTATTTATTGGTGAAAAAGAAAATCATATCTACCAACCTTAAAATACTAGTAGCTAGCTCTACTTCTAAAACACATTTTCTGTTTTCCTTTCAGTAGCCACTCCCAGTCCGGAAAACTGCCTGACCTGTAGAATCAGGAAATTCCTTAAGTCAAAATTGTCTGGCAAAACGAAGAAGGCTGAAGGGTGTTAAAAAGGAACGCAGTAGGAACTGATCTAGAGGAGTTTGAAAACACATAAGAAACGATGCCAGTGACATACATCATTCTTGAAAGGGTTACAAAACCCATTTCTAAGAATTTGGGGCTCCAGTGATCCACAGTGAGAGCCATTACCCACAAATGGAGAAAACATGGAACAGTGGTGAACTCTCCCAGGAGTGGCTAATCTACCAAAAGTAGGAACAGCGACAACTTATACAACAGAGCACGAGAGAATCCAAAGCAACATCTAACGTTCCGCACATTTCACCTGCCTAAGGTCACTGTTTTTCATGATTCAACAATCAGAAAGAGGATGGGCAAACACTGGAGCCATGGGATAAATACCAAACCAAAACTACTGCTGACAAAAACCAATGCAAAGGCCTCTCACACGTTTTCTAAAAACATCTTGATGATCCGCGATACTTTTCGGAAAAGTTAAAGGCGTTCATCCTGTTACGTCTGGGATCGAAGCAACACACCTATCCAGAAAATAACATAATATCAATAGCTAAACATGGTGGTGGAAGAGTGATGGCGTGGGACTGCTTTGTATTGACCTGAGCGTCTGGCAGTAAGTGATGAAACCATGGATTACAAGCAAGTTGACTTCTGAACAGCTTAAAAATCTAAATGAAGGTTTAGGGGTAGCCTAGTCAAAGTCAAGTCTTAAACTAGATCAATATAATGTGTTGACTTTAAACAGGACGCTCATGTTTCAGAAAAACTCCAGCTGTGATGAACTTTAAACCATTCTCCAAAAGAAATGGGCTAAAATTCCACCACAGCCACATTTAATACCCATTGCAAGTTATCACAAATGCTTGGTGGGATAAATATTTTTTAGGGGGTAATTATTTTTTCATATAGAGTGACTTTGATGTGAAATGAAATAGCTATTTACCTGGTTGATCATTCTTTGCTATTATCATTAGCTTTAATGTTTGCTCGATGATCTCCAAAAAATTACTTTAATGGAAAAGCAAAAACAGGAGAAATCATAAAAGGGGCTAATATTTTTCTTATGCACTATTTTTCCCAATAGTTTTTGAGCTAGTATATTAATAAATAATGCAAGAAATATCTTTAGAGTTTTAGTTGTATTCATTTCTGCTTTAAATTTTGGCTTATTTCAACTGTTTTCCATGTCGTAAGGAAAACTATTCCTACCCATAGTTCCCGTCACTACAGCTATCTCACACAAACTGACAACATCAGTCTCTTTGTACTAAGAGGACTATTATGATACGTAAATATGAAACTACAGCCAGCAGCCAATGATTAGCCAAGCTTAGGATAAAAAGCTGGAAACAATGTGAAAAAAGCTTAGGATAAAAAGCTGGAAACAATGTGAAAAAGCCCAATAGGGTATTTAGAGAGTTAAGAAAATGTTTCCATCAGGCCCTATGAAGGTCACTAAGCATTCTACGTTCCCAACAAAGCATAAAAACCAAATAGTACCCTAAAAGTTTTAGGAAGTCCTGTAAATTGTTCTAATACACTCTAACATATTTTTTTGTGATAATTACTTGTATTTTTGCATGTTCTACTGCAACCTTGTAGCTCACACCATAATTGACATGGCAGCCTGATCAATCAGCGCTGTTCTCCATACGTGGGGTAACACAATGTTCCTCTGTGCTTCTGACAGTCATCCCGAACCCATTTACTGTCAAATGGGTTCTGCTCTCTTTGCCGGAGCTCAGATGCAGATTTATGCCAGAGCGATGCCGCTTCTTGCATATTAGATGAAAGCCTTGTTTGCATATACCCGCTCCCTCATCTCCCCACCACAACCGCCTCCCTCCCTCCCTCCCCTCATCCCCCTTCTTTCTCTCTCTTCCTTTTTTCTGAGGCGTCACTTTAATATGTATGCAAATGGGCTGAGCTCCACGGGCAGATATGTGTGGAACCCTGTCCTGCAGTCAGGAGGTGTAGGAGAGATTGTGTTTGTATTTATGAGGCATGGGCCCTGCCGCTCTTGGGAGAGAGAACGCTCTGAGTGGTGTGGTGGAGGCTCTGCAGTGCAGGCAGAATGCAGATATGCCAATGAGCAGAGGTCATGGCTGTCACTAATGATAGGAGGAGACAATTAGAGTTAACCAGAGCTGTAATGTAAACTCCTCTTAAACCCAGCAACAAACAGACAAACACCTAGAAGCTATCGTATTCCTGGTGTGGTGTGGAGAGAACGATCTGCCTCTTCTGGAATGTTCAGCACACTGCTGCAGCAGCAGCAGCCCTGCCTACACCAGGATGGGGAGTAATGGGTGACTGGTGTGTGTGGAAGACCAATCTATTGATCCTGCGCATCCCTCAAAGGGACGAGGATCACTGTCGGGAGCCGAGATAGGGAAGACAAGGTCAGGTCACCTATGAGAGATGCACCCCAAACCTATTTCATCAGCGCAGACCCTCCCAGACAGGCCTCAAAAGCAAGCGATCAATAACGCCTCAGTAACAATGGAAACAGAAATAACGCGCAAAGTAGGTATAGATGTCCGCCTAGGTTCGAGCGGAAGGAAATCCCATTTACGGAAAGTTTTAAGAGAAAAACTCAAAAGAAAATAAGAATGAGCACAATGGTTTTATGTTCAAAATAATAATATCATGGCTTGATGCCAATCAATGATGTGCCATCACAAAACACGCACACATACACACAACTGTGCGCAAATAGCGTGCCTGTTTCCTCTCTCTTTCCCACTCTCTCTCCAGTACACTCTTCTCCACGCAGACACACACACACTCTCTCTCTCACACACACACACACACACACACCCTTCCTCCATCATGAATAAACCATACTGTGTCTGTGAGTCATATACCACCCCCACATCCCTCTCTAACCCACTCCCCCATTCGCTGCTGCTGCTGCTGCAAGAGTAAGAAAAAACACTAATTAACGTGATGGCTAGCTCCAGCTCCTGTCAGCAGCTTGTGGGGGCCCTTCTCATCCAGCCAGGCTCTGCTGGTCTCTGGTTTTAGCAGCTCTTTCGCTCTCTCTCTCTCTCTCTTTCTCTCTCTCTCTCTGTCTCTCTCTCTCTCTCTTTTTTGCTCTCTCTCTCTCTCTCCCTCTCCCCAGTCGCCATCTCGGGAGAACCGGGGCCCCCTTATTCATATGCAGCCCCAGTCACAGGCACCTGGAAGCAGCCGGCACCACCTCCACCAGCAGCACCACAGACCCCCACCCCAATAACGTGTCTATCACCAGTACCCCCACCTTAGTCAAGCCCACCTTCTGTCAATTTAGAACCCCCTTCTCCCCCCATACACTCCCAACAACCCCTTCCCTCACTCAGTTTATGGTCAAAGAAACTAACACATCCACCCATTAGCTGCAAAACGCATACAGATCCTTTACTTATTTTTTGTCTTTTTAAAAACAAACCAGAATACAAACTCTAGCTGAGGAGAGGTGGGAGCAGCAGACTTCATCTAGGAGATGACACAACCCAACTGATGGGTTGAATCACCCAACGGTGGAGAGAGCAAGAGAGAAAGAGACAGGAAGGGCTGCGTGCCTTGGTTAGACTGGCTCGGTAACCATGACAACGCAGCCGGGAGAGCGAGAAACAGGAACATACAGAATCTGTTTCTGCTGAGACTTGCACATGTGGCACAGTGCTGCTTTGCCTCCAAGAAGAAATGAAGGGGAGGTGTGTGTGCGTGTGTGTGCGTGTGCGTGTGTGTGTGTGTGTGTGTGTACTTGTATTTGTTCTTCTTATTCCTCCTTCTCTAGGACATTTTGGGGTATAATAAGCTGCCTTCTTAAGAACGATAGGCCTTCTGGGGACCAAGCCCGATGCTAATGCGGTGGAATATAATGTTCAGGTTAAGGATTAAAGCTAGGGCTAAAGTGCGAATTAACCTTAGACTAAGATTAGGTGTGTAATGTTAATAATTCCGGTTAAAGGAACAAAAGGCAATGTAATGTAACAAGGATGTCCAAACTTAAGAGCCGGTGAAACTTGCTAATTGTTCCTCTGACGACCTACAGACTTTAAGCTGATCAAAGCCCAGTCCTAATGTGATGGGCTACTCTCTTTAGGGTGATTAGCATTAAGGTGTGAATAAAGTTTAGCTTAAGGTAAGGCTTATGTGTGTACTATTACAGGGTTACAGATAAATGAGGTTACACAGTCAATATCATGTCCTAACAAGCATGCATGTGAGTGCGTGTATGTGTGTGTGTGTAGCCTTGTAGTTCATACAGTGAAAGGACCATTTTTCCAACAAATAATAGGTTGTGAGGACTGACTGCTCTTTACAGGGTCCAGAGCCCGGGCCCCATCAGAAGAGGGACTGTTTTTGGGCTATAGTTAGATTTGGGACTAAGGTGTGAGCTTGGTTAGAGTTAGGGTTAGTAATGCACTTTAATATGGTTAAGTTCATAAGGGTCAGGCTATAAAAAATTAATGAAAAACAAATGGAAGTCAATGTAAAAGTGTGCATGTGTGTGTGTGTGAGGACCATTCAAGGGGCATTTTCCACTAAAAATGGAGGTCATTTGTGAAAAGTGGGGACATTTTTCTGGTCCTTGCCTTTTTTGTTTCAGTTGGAATGCACTCTAGTAGTTAGATATGGTGTGAATTAAGTTTTGGTTAAGGTTAGGGTTAGGCATCTATTAACAGCAAGGTCTATAGGGAAAACGTCTGGGTAAGGCATTAATGCCTCAACTAGAATGATCAGAAGTCAATACAAAGTCCTCTGACCGACAGAAGTACAAGGATGTGTGTGTTGGTGTGTATGAGCGTTTTAATGAAGCATACATGCTAGATCTCGCTCAAAGCTAGCCTGACTTAGTCACAGAGTGACTCACACTACAAAAGATAGCAAGACATGGTAAAAACAAAGCAACGAGTGCTGCTCTGAGTGGAAGACTTTGTTTGAATACTTGGAGTCAATCTGGACTAAAATATTCAGACATAAAGATAAAACTCAGAACACGGAGGCAAAGCAGGGCAACATTTTTTTTTTCCCGTAAACTCGTTTTTTTGGGGGGGTTTTTTTGCCTATTTTTCCTTCCCTGTGCCTCTCTCCACCGCTCCCCTTCTGCCTGCCTTTTCTTTTTTGCTCCCGCTCCCTCTTTCTACAGGCTCAGACTCACTCCCCCCTCCCTTCCCCTTTCCTCAAGGGAATAAAGGTCGTAACGCAAATGATTACTCAAACCGGGGTTGCCATGGAGACGGCGTCACGTGACCAGGGAAGGCATGCATAGACCACAACAAAGAGGTGGATCAGGAACCAGCAGCTCTGGAAAAGAGCTGTAGCTCGCCTTGCTGGTGCCTCAGAGTATTTCACTCAGATTCAGAGGCTCTCTTTTTCAAAAGAAACAGGCGAAGCGAGCTGCGTGAAACACGAGGGGGAGAAAAAGCAAAAAGAGAGAGAGAGAGAGAGAGAAAAGAGCTGGGAGCTAGGTCTGGAGGCTGTAATGAATCTAGGCTGTTTCACTGCAGTGTGTGCTATATATTCTGCCATTCACCAGCATACCAAGGGTGTGTCCTATTCATCATGTCCTTCTTGGAGGCAAAGCTCAGGCGCCAGTTGTCTGGAATTTCAGTGAAATGGCGTCAGTAGTAGGGATGTGGAGGGTGGTGGACTTTCTGAAGTTCTAAAACAGGAATCAGGGTAGAGAGTTTTTACATTTCGTTGTTCCGCTTGGAAATCAAGAGTGTCAAGGAGAGTGACTATACTTTTCGGGTCTGGTTAAAAAAAAAAAAAAAAGCAAAGCAAGAAAATAAACAAGCCCGTTTAAAGCAAAATCGGTACAGATATTTTTAGACTAGTACGACATTTAA
The DNA here is from genome assembly GCF_000485575.1 of Poecilia formosa. NCBI lineage: Eukaryota > Metazoa > Chordata > Actinopteri > Cyprinodontiformes > Poeciliidae > Poecilia > Poecilia formosa. The sequence continues at coordinate 31,248 of NW_006800143.1, forward strand.
AAGTTTTGATAAATGATACCCAGCAATTGTGGGGTTTGAAAATATGTGGAGGTTTACTAAACAAATCTTCAAAAGTCTCTTATCTAAGCATGCGACAGAGAGTAAACCTGTAGCGACTGGTGAGAACGGCAGCCGGTATTTGTCAGGCTAAAGCAGGAAAAGACACCTGGAGCAGAATGAGAAGGTGGCCTGCCCCAACAGGATTCAGTTATCCTGCATCCTCTCCACCCCCACTCTGAGATTAGTTTGCGCTCTAGCTGAACCCAGCAGCCTGCGACACGTCTCTCAGAAACCACCCCCCTCCCACCCTCTCCAAGCGCATGCACACACACACGCACTTCTCCACACCCAGTCAAAATGTTTCTTAAGGGTCTCACCCAAACAGCAATTTTCTAGAAGATAAAACACATGGAAGCCGGTAGATGTGAAGAATACGTGCTAGAGGTCGCTCGTTTTTGGTGTGCTCCGTCAAACGCGGGAGCGGCACAAGAAAGGAACGGGGTGCATTTTTTTTGCATGAAGTCACCCCATCTGCAGCTACGCATTTTTCTCAGTTTCTTTTTCTCCTTCCTTGCCTTTAAATCCAAGACATACAGCAGTAAATAGTAAAAAGCATGCACACTCTCTTTGAGGGGTTCTGCGAGCCCCTTCACTGACTGATGGCTGATTCCTGTCGAAGTCCACCTCAACTCCCATGGGGTTCCTGGCAGCAGCTGAGTGTTCGGTGATGTCTGCAATTATCCCGTGTCTAGACAATGTCTAGAGAAAGACAGGGAGATGCACCCTCTGCATGGGCGGCACTCACAGGAGAAGGGGGGTAAAAAAAAAGGCCCTGAATAAATCGTGGAGCCTTTTGGTAGTTGATGGAGTTGTGAGTGAAAAGGTCAGGGCCGTACAAGGAACTCACACTGCCTAAAGAGACAGAGGAAAATCAGTAAGATGCTTTTTTTATAAATATATAATATCAGCAGATAATGTATTACTATTGTTTTTACACTTGTTTCCCTTGGTTGGAAACATGTTACCTTTATTTCTTGAAAAAACTTTGAGCAATATTAGATTCATTAAAACATAGTCAAAACGTCAAAGTTTTGACTATGTTTTAATGAAAACGACTTGTGTCATGTCATAAAAAGATTGCTTTTGGATTTTGCTCTTCCTAATTTGTTCATGAAAATGGTCTGAATCTATTTTAGCTACAAACATTACAGTGGACCCTGCCCATTTATGGCTCACTATTCACAGATTTGCCTATTCATGGATTTTTCTGTGAAAGGTAGCTCCTTATTATTTGCAGGAAATTAATCAATTGGTGGATCTATTGTAGAGCATGTATTAAATATAAGAAGGAAAACGCAGCTTGGGAAGGTGAAATACCTAGGTGATATGCTACTGGCTGGTATTTACAAAGCAGCCAATCCAGGAGTGCCATTCATTTTCCTTGATACTGATTGGCTGTAACCTCAAGAATGACAAACAGGAAGAATGTGGACTAGCTAGTGCGATAGTGTTAAGACAGGTTTTCAATGTGTGAATTAATTCATACTAAGACACATTTGATTTTTGAACTATTAACAAAAGCACTTTAAGCATTTTTGAACTGCATGGTTGTGGAGATTTCAGTTATTTGAGGGCAACTGTGGCCTTTAACCCCCACAAATACCGTTGGTTCACTTTACACAAATCTAAAGTCCTGGTAACACTTTATTTGAAGGTGTGTGCATAAACATGACATAACATCTGTCATGAACATAAAGAAGTCTTTATGAATGTTTATGACTGTTGTCATGAAGTGCCATTCGGTAAATAATGACACTTTTAATGCAAAGTTGCTCTAAAGGTTGCATTAAAAGTCCATTAAAAGACCCAACTTTGCATGATTTTGTAAATTATGGTAATTTAATGCAAAGTTGGCATTTTTAATTGATTTTCATGACACTTCATGACAACAGTCATAAACATTCATAAAGACTCCTTCATGTCCTTGACAGATGTTATGTCATGTTTATGACAGTGTCATGTCAGTCTTATGCACACCCCTTCAAATAAAATGTTACCAAAGACCTTTGCAAAAATATTCATACTTCTTGAACCTTTCCACATTTGGACAAATTTAACCACACACTATAATCTATAATCTATATTTTGAGTGTAGGTTATAAAACATGAAGTAGTCCATACTTATGAAGGAAAAGAAGTATGATACACACTTAACTTAAAAAATATATATCTATGCATGTGTATTTAGCACCTCGACTCTGATACCCCTAAGCAAAATCCAGTGCAACCTATTCTGAAGTTCTCTTATTTGCCAGTAGAGTGCACCTATGTGGAATCTAAATAAATCTAGTGATTCTGTGAAGGCATCAGATGTTTGTTAAGGAACAGTCTCGTGAAGTCCAAGTAACACTCCTGAGTGGTCTGGGATACAGTTGTGCAGAAGTTTAACAGACATTTAGTTTAGCAAATATTGTCCCAAGCTTTGAACATCTCACAAAGCACTATTCAGGTCCACTATCCAAAAATGGAAAGTGTGGCATAGCTCTCCTCCTACACTGATAGGCCAGGCAAGGAGAGGATTAAGTAGTGAAGCATCTTAAGGCACATGGTAACTCTGGAGGAGCCGTAGAGATCTACACTTTCCCCTTGAACAAGCCCGATCAGACGAGAAGAAAGCCATTTCTGATAGGATGACAAAAATGTCCTATTTTGCCACAAGCTATGCTGGAGACACAGCAAACCTGTAAAAGAAGGAGACCGGTAAGATGTGACCAAAACCGAACCGCTTGGTCACAAAAAAAACCCACTGCCCACATTATTCAGAATCATACTGGATCAGGCCCAAGGAAGCTGGTCAGAGTTGATGCAAACATGTGTGGTAATAGAGAGAACTGAAATGAAGACTGTTAAAGCCTGAAGTAAATGGACTGAACTTATATAGCGCCTTTCCAAACAATTTGAACAACCAAAACCCCATAAAACTAAAGCAAAATCAACCAATCCAAACCAAAAAACAAGAAGCAAGAAGAAACAGGAAATGAAACCAAAAAAAAAACGACAACCCAACCCCAAAAACAAAAGCAACCCAAAGGGGGGGAAGGTAAAACGAAAACGAAAGAAAAAAAAAAAACAAAAGCCAAACGAAAACAAAATTCCAAGCCAAACGGGAAGGAAGAAGGAAAAAAAAAATTGGAACGAAAAAGAAAAAAAACAAGAAAAAAGGTGGCAAAAAACAAGAACCTGGAAAAAAAACAAAACAACAACAAAACCAGATTTTTAAAAGTGTTTTTAAAAGCTGAGTATGCCTGTAATTGGCCACAGTGGTAAATGAAAACCTAAACTAAAATTCAAGCAGCAGTCTGGTCGATGCTGTAATTTCTTCTCTGGTTCTGACCAGCAGGATCATCTGATTTACAATGGCATGTGCCAGCACTCCCTTTTCTCCAACCAACTGTGCCACCAAAATATTTTAGTGAAAGATGGCAAAAGTGAATAAAAGCTGTTGAAAGTCTCAATCTTGCCAGTACAATCGGTCTGCATTTGAGTTGTTTCACTCCAACACAGCAATCTAGCTGTCAAACTGTTCGTCCAAACACCCAACCTGTCACGGCTTTTGAACTCTAAAAGTCTGTTTAAGTTAATTTTTCACAAAAGCGTGCTGTTTAGACTTTAAATGTCACTCCAAATCATTTCCACACATGCGGTTAGTGGGAGGGAAATTAAGATACTGATAAAATCTGTTACTCATCTGGCTCAGAAAAAGAAGTTGCTTCTACGGTCGATCATCTTGAGTAAACAAGCAGAACAGGCGTTTGCACAGAGCGGGACATATTTTCACTGTAATACAAAAAATGTTCTTACTTGAGAAACTTTGTACTCAGAACCAACACCTGCTCCAGCTGGAGTGACTTGTTGATTGTCAGCGTTCAATTGTCACTGTGGCATAAACTATCTTATTCCCTCTACTTTTGGTTATTTCTTCCTTCCTTACCATGAGGTTCAAATGTTTTATATGTTTTTGTGTGACAAAAACTTTGTTTTGAATGTAACAAAACAAAAGTTCTTCGCTTTGAAATCATCACCCACTCTTCATGAGCACCAGGACTTTTGGGGAGATCAATCCTTTCTGTAACCAACTATCAGTGGCACATCCATTCCAAAATTTGATGTAAGAAAGGCCTTTTATGTGTGAGTAAATACTACAACCGTTTAATTTATGCATGCAAATGAACATAATCTTTATTGAATATGATTTTTGTATTTGTTATTTCCAAAAAAAAATCATTATAAATCCACTTTCATTTCAAAAAATATTTTCATATGTTCAAAAAATTAGCAAACTCTTATAAGACCGATGGAGATGGACAATGGACAGACGGCTGTAGTAAATATGCCCAGCCTGTATGTGGGGATATAATGCAGTCACTGAAATATACCAAAAGCAGAGAAGCTTTCTGTTAAGTCTGAGATTCTACAAGTCGAGGGTTAGTTTAGAGTTGGTACCGTGACATTTGCTTTCGAATAGTTGTGTATTGGTTTGCTACATGAAAATCCAACAAATTAAAATATCTCAGACTGATATGGGCTTAGAATTTTTCAAAACATCTGTTCATTAAAAAAAAAAGGAAAAAGATTTGGGCCACCCAGAACCTAGGGGCCCTGGGCTACAGCCCCGCTAAGCCCTTCCTGAAGTCCGACCTAGGGTGGAGCCTTTCTTTTTTTAGAGAGGCGTAGCAGCTAAGGCCTGTTTGCTGCCCAAGAAAGTGTTGTTGAATTCCTTAACCTCTTCTGAGCTGATTGTGACTCATCCGTTTCATAATTTCTAGTTGTTTTTATTTTCCTTCAACAATTTTACATTGCTCAAAAGCTTTTGTATTTCAACCTTTCTGGTTAACACTTAGCTATTATTACAATCTTATATTAAAACCATTTTTAAACTACTTTGGACAAATTAACCAGGTATAGTACAAAATACTAAAAGTACAAGCCCTCAGAGACCCTTGGTATACAGCGGTGAGTGAAAAGGCTATCAGAGAATAAGCAGGTGTGCTGGGAAAGACCCACGGGCTTCGGGGAGAGGATAGATCAATAACTAATTTCAGTACAGAGCTTCACTCGCACTGTTTTTCCAATAAACGTTGGATGGAGAGTTACTGGCTTAGCCCTCCCCCCACTATCTCTGTTCCATCACCTTCCGCTAGCAGGGATTGGAGACGGTGGAAGAGGCTCGTTTCTGTCACTGCTGTGCACATCTGCGTGGTCAGGATTATGCTCCCGCAGCTTGTGTATGGTGTATATCTAAACCATTGGTGCTTTCTTTCATATGTCCTCTATGAGCGCACTCTCTCAACCGTTCCACGCATCCTGTCTGTGTATCTCTAATGTTTTTTTCTCTCTCTCTCTCTCTCTCTCTATATCTCTCTTCTTCCTCCTTCAACCGCCTCCCATCTTCCCTCCCTCCCTCCCTCGTCCGACCAGGGCCAGCGTTGAGGTTTTGTCAAGAGCATGCAGGCAGATTCAGACGGACAGGAGAGTGAAGCGTGTGTCATGCAGCTCTCTGCTGCTGCTGCTGCTGAGGCTCTTCTCCTCAGAGGCTGTGACCTAGATAACCAAGAGGAGCTGGAGCGCCTGCAAGCCTTGGAGCCACTCCAGCTTCAGCAATGTCAGGAAGGGGTTAGTTGTATAACACACAATGTCCTATTTAGTTTAGTCGGCACACGTACACTTACACATGAACACATATGTACCCTATAGTCTCTCCTATACCGTCGTAGTGCGGATTTATGTATTTTATTTTTCATGCGTTTCTCTTGCTGAAGCAGTGTTGAACAAGCCGAGTGTGAGGGAAAGAGGAGAATTCATCTGTATTTAATCAGAAACATTAGGAATGCTTGGTAAAGCTTTCTACTTCAGCAGCCACATTATGTCAAAGCTACAAAAGGCAGACTCTTCCTGCTGTGCTGCTGCCTTTAACTCGCGCCTCTTTATTTAGCGGCTATTCTGAGATTCGGTGTATGAGCACAACCATGTGGTACATACATGGCATTAATTATTCCCCTTGTGCAGGTAGCCTGTGAGTGCAGCACTCCTATCCTGCGCTACACTGCCACTTACTGGACAATTAAAGGCAGGAGCAATTTTTAGAGAATGCAAAGAAGTGTAAAAACAAGCCAATAGAAAAGTGTTGATCACATTTTATTCCAATATGATATGGAAAAACTTAGATAAATTACAAAACACAGCATCACCACAAAAAGGCCATAAGATGTAGATGGATTCTACGCAAATGGAACAAGCTTATGGCCAAAGAAAAAAAAAAAATCTCATTTCATTGCGTGTGCTGCTGTGATTCAACACTGCCATCACGTGGTTTCATTTTGTACTGCAGCATTTTAAATTATTTACATTTAGCTGTACAAAAAAAAAAAGATTGTAAAAACAGTATTTCAATGTAAAAAAAAAAAGGGTGGGTGGTAGGGGAAAGAAAAATAATTCAGAACAAAAAAGGCATTAAGGTTTTGTCACTTTTTGTTCAATTTGCAAATACAACAGCTAAATTTACAATTTCATTTCAGGCTAATTAGTTTCTATTAACCCTGAGTGTGTTGGGGTTTGAAGCAGGCCCAGCCAGCCTTTGGGGTGTAGGTGAGTTCCGGAAGCAGAAAGTCTTTCAGTCTGTCTGGTAAAGGCAATGCTTTTACTCTGTCCACCAGCGGCCAGGGCTGTAGGTAGCTCCTTATGAATGACCTAGAAAGGCAACGTAGAGGCGGGGGGCTTCCTTCACGCTCCACTACACGATTGTGTAGACCTATTAGAGCCTGAGCGTACGGGTGGGAGTCCAGGTTGGCCACAGGGAGCTCCGGCCTCGAAGGCAGATTCAGCGTTGGGACGTTTACCCTTGCCAAGTCCAGCAACATCTCCGCTTGTTCCAGGAGCTCAGCGGCGTGACTCTGATCGGTGCAGCGCAACAGGGCGGTTTGGAGCCTCTGGAAGAGCAGGCTGTAACCCGACCAACAGGAGGAACTGTGGTGGGAGCAGACCAGAGAGGCTCCGCTCTGGATCAGGAGCACGGCCAGAGGAAAGAGCAAGTCGAAGTGCTCCAGGCTCGTCTGCGTCAGCGAGGCCTCGCCGTCCTCATTCAGGCAGCAGCTGGGGTCCACGCCGTGGGACAGTAGGAGCTGTGTGGCCTTGAGGCAGAATTTACCGATCTCGGCGGCATCCTCCGCACTGGCGTCCAGAGCCTCCTTCACCAGGAACACCAAGGACGACTCCACCGTTTCGCCGTCTACGGTGGCAGCGTTGACATCGGCCCCTTGAGACGAGGGATACAGCAACGACAAACAGATGAGAATAAATAAACCCCAAACGCATTCTTACATTTGTAAAACCACATCGCATTTTATTGCTCTTTCACGTGACAAACTGAGATAAATTAAATTGCAACTGTGAAGTGAAAGAAAAAAGGACGCATGGTTTTCCAGATTTCTTGCAACGCTAAAAAAACCCTTAAGAGTGGTGTGCATCGGCAATCAGCCCTCTTGAGCCTATACTTTAGAGAACCACTGATTGCTGCATACTATATATAACTACAAGTGTTTTGGAGCACGTCTCTACAGAATCTGAATTTTTTTGCACATAGCTCAAACTCAGACTGAATGGATACCATCTCCGGTCATTAATTTGTAATTTTTTCAGATTACACTTTTAGTAAAAAAATAAATAAATCAAACCCACAAGTCTGTTCTGCTCTACTTTATACTTGTGCTCTAACATGAGGTTGCAATGTGACACAATCAAAAAAAAGTTCAAGTGTATGAATACACTTTGCAACTAAAAAAAAAAAAGTTACATAAAACAAATTAAGGCAATTATTTCTTGTATTAACTTGTTTTCTTGGGCTGTTTGGAAGAAATAACACACACCTCTGCTAAGACCGATAATCAGTTGGGTTCATGCATTTGGCAGCTATGTAGTTTTTATTTCATACAAAGTTCCTAAAGGTGGATTAAGTTGTTTTCAGCAAACATTTCTTAACACCAGCATGGTTTTATTAATTATACGACAGAGAAACATGTCTCGTATTATTCCATTACTTCCTTCTGATTTCGGACATGCGGAGTTCAAACACAAAATCTGAAAAAATTACAACAGAGATTAAACAAACTCTTAATAGGAAATATCTGAAACTTACTTGGAAGAGCTGCCGTAGCCTAAACTGAACCCAAACCTTCCTCCTGATCCTCAAGGATTTAAAGAGGCTGCCGGCTTGTGAATAATCAGGGGAGACAGCTGCAGAAGCAATTGTTTTTTTTCTTCTTTTTTTTTTTTATTTCTTTTAGCTTTTGTAACGCAGCCTCAGACGACCCCTGACGGCGGTTTTAATTTTCTTCTGGAGGCTGAACAATCATCGCGGTGCTGCGGCGGAGACTAGTGCTCCCCCTCAGCCGTCGTTCGGCGGAGTCAAAGAATTTCTCCCAGGAAAATGATTAGAAGTTTGTTCTGCAAGATTCTCAGAACTCTGAAACTACTTTGCGAGATTGTATTTTGACCCATTTTGTACAACCGACTGTGTGAGTTTTGCTCCAGATAATAAAAGATGTGCGTCTCTGCCTCATGCCTGCAGGAGTGCCATTGATCAGAACTTGAACTGTTTCAATAACAACCAAGTTGGACAGAATGTTCTACAACAGGTAGGTTGTTGTTGAAGCTGGTATCATGCTGGTTGTATAAGGGTTCTGAACAGCTTTAGCATGCACTAAGTCACCAGGTTTAATCACTATTTTGTGGTCTTCATTGGTACAGTGCCTAAGTACTATAGGCACAGATAAGAATGGACAATTTTCCTAATTAACTTTTATTTATATTGTAGGTGAAAAATGTAGGATTTGCTCCTAGGTTTTGTCTTACTGTAACCAGAGCATTTCCACAATGCTGAGGCATCAACGTGCATGAGGAGGATGAACCAGCTAAAAACTCCCGTCTTTATTGAATTTGCCTGTAACGACTTTCTAAATCCAGCAGATGTCACTGCAAGTGACAAAGCAACATGGTGTCAGCACAGTGTCTACACAGTTTGGGAAATGTGCCAAAAGGATATTTTTTCCCCACAACAGTTTCTGAAGGACAGCCTTATGTTTCTAAAAATATAACCAACATTACAGTGTTCAATGTTACTTATATGGAACCTCTCTGCTGTGGTGCTGGGTTAATGTTAGCATGTTAACATTTTGTTTTAATGGGAATTGTTGATAATTTGGCTTGTAAACAGAGACGGTTTTTCTTCTGCTTGGCTTTGAATGTCATAAAAATTGATGACCTTTGATTTAGCTGCTTTCTGTGCAGCTTTACACAACACCAGTAGTTAAGAGATGCAGCAGCCACTCCATCACTATTTACATCATTATAGAAGGGATAAACCAAAGCCACCTAAATTGTTAGGGAAATCCAAAACAACATGGATGGTTTCCAGTTCAATTTTGTGAACAAAAACAAGTGGCACATTTTATATGCATAAAATACTAGAGAGTAGACAAGCATCAGAGGCCGAGTCTCTTTAAGGGCTCTGATCATTTAAAGAAAGCCTTGATCAAGACTCACAACCAATGCTTTGATCAGATTAGATTAATTACACTTGTAGTATTTGAAGTTTGAGTTAACACTTGACCAACCAAAGAGAGAACAGACAAACACAGAGAAGCCGGAGACCATTTAAGAGTCAGCAGCAGTACCTCTCTCCAGTAAAAGCCGGATGTTCTCTGTGTTGTGCACGGTCAGCCCGTCGCTGCTAGCTAATGCGTGGAGCAAAGGCGTTTTCCCTTTAAGAAAAGAGACCAAAGCAAAAACACTTTAGAGCAAACAGATGTATGAGTTGATGTGCTTCAGCAAGGCGGTCCGACATACCATGTTTGTCCCTTGAATTTACATCAGCACCAAGGTCCAGCAATGTGATCAGGCAAGGCAGTCTCTCTGACTCTTCACTCGCAAGGTCCAAGGGACTGCTCTCGTGGATCTGCAGATGTGTAGTAGATGCCGTTTACAGATTCGGGAAGGCGATGAATTGGGAGAAAGCAAGATAGAAACTCACCCTGTCCCTCTTTTCAATGTCCGCTCCATGTCCAACCAGCAGCCTCACCATGTTTGGCCTGTTCCTTAAAACGGCTATATGTAGAGGATTGTAGTATGACACAGGGTCTAGACAGAGGAAGAAACATAAAATAATCTTCAAAGTGATTTTTTTTTAATCTAATAAACAGTTTCAATATTTGTACACGCACAAAAAAGCGGACAAATAACTAAATGTACATTTTATCTTTGCTTTGCTCCTCTGAAAGCTTGTGGCCTACATTTTCAGTATGAATGGAATTAAGAGGAAAATCTAGAAAACAGGGAATCTGGAGCACTTTGCATGCTTTGTCAGAACATTTGTCAGTGCCAACTCACAGGGGAGAGGTATTCAGGAGAAGCGAGAGATGAATAAAGGAGCCTCTGCATGGATCCACTAATTATGTCCCACAGGACACGCATGTCTTAAACCACAAGAGGTCACTACAGCAAAGTTTAAGCTGAAGCCTGGTTGTGTAGCAACATAGAAAGAATCTGATGCTGCACAGTGAAGACAGTGGTATGTNTTTTTTCCCCACAACAGTTTCTGAAGGACAGCCTTAGGTTTCTAAAAATATAACCAACATTACAGTGTTCAATGTTACTTATATGGAACCTCTCTGCTGTGGTGCTGGGTTAATGTTAGCATGTTAACATTTTGTTTTAATGGGAATTGTTGATAATTTGGCTTGTAAACAGAGACGGTTTTTCTTCTGCTTGGCTTTGAATGTCATAAAAATTGATGACCTTTGATTTAGCTGCTTTCTGTGCAGCTTTACACAACACCAGTAGTTAAGAGATGCAGCAGCCACTCCATCACTATTTACATCATTATAGAAGGGATAAACCAAAGCCACCTAAATTGTTAGGGAAATCCAAAACAACATGGCTGGTTTCCAGTTCAATTTTGTGAACAAAAACAAGTGGCACATTTTATATGCATAAAATACTAGAGAGTAGACAAGCATCAGAGGCCGAGTCTCTTTAAGGGCTCTGATCATTTAAAGAAAGCCTTGATCAAGACTCACAACCAATGCTTTGATCAGATTAGATTAATTACACTTGTAGTATTTGAAGTTTGAGTTAACACTTGACCAACCAAAGAGAGAACAGACAAACACAGAGAAGCCGGAGACCATTTAAGAGTCAGCAGCAGTACCTCTCTCCAGTAAAAGCCGGATGTTCTCTGTGTTGTGCACGGTCAGCCCGTCGCTGCTAGCTAATGCGTGGAGCAAAGGCGTTTTCCCTTTAAGAAAAGAGACCAAAGCAAAAACACTTTAGAGCAAACAGATGTATGAGTTGATGTGCTTCAGCAAGGCGGTCCGACATACCATGTTTGTCCCTTGAATTTACATCAGCACCAAGGTCCAGCAATGTGATCAGGCAAGGCAGTCTCTCTGACTCTTCACTTGCAAGGTCCAAGGGACTGCTCTCGTGGATCTGCAGATGTGTAGTAGGTGCTGTTTACAGATTCGGGAAGGCGATGAATTGGGAGAAAGCAAGATAGAAACTCACCCTGTCCCTCTTTTCAATGTCCGCTCCATGTCCAACCAGCAGCCTCACCATGTTTGGCCTGTTCCTTAAAACGGCTATATGTAGAGGATTGTAGTATGACACAGGGTCTAGACAGAGGAAGAAACATAAAATAATCTTCAAAGTGATTTTTTTTTAATCTAATAAACAGTTTCAATATTTGTACACGCACAAAAAAGCGGACAAATAACTAAATGTACATTTTATCTTTGCTTTGCTCCTCTGAAAGCTTGTGGCCTACATTTTCAGTATGAATGGAATTAAGAGGAAAAACTAGAAAACAGGGAATGTGGAGCACTTTGCATGCTTTGTCAGAACATTTGTCAGTGCCAACTCACAGGGGAGAGGTATTCAGGAGAAGCGAGAGATGAATAAAGGAGCCTCTGCATGGATCCACTAATTATGTCCCACAGGACACGCATGTCTTAAACCACAAGAGGTCACTACAGCAAAGTTTAAGCTGAAGCCTGGTTGTGTAGCAACATAGAAAGAATCTGATGCTGCACAGTGAAGACAGTGGTATGTCATGTTTCCTGTATGGGTAATACTTGGATAAGCAAAGATCATCAGAAAGGTCCTCTCAAGCTTCATCTAATGATGAAGCTACAAAATAGAGCTTTGCATATAGGAAAATGATTAATAAAGAATCTTTACTTTCAGGTTCAATGCTATCTATGGAAAAATCCATTGATTTCTATGAGTAGCTGATTGATCTCTGTGTCCAAATAATCATTATATTGGTATACAAGTGTAAATAAAGCCCCCGTGAAAGCATAAGCAGTCAATATCTGAAAAAATTTTGGTGCAAAGAGATACTGAGGGGCTTGGCCAAGTGAGGGGATGAGCATAGGGAGATAAGCAGGGCTGTGGTCAAAACCAGAGAAAGCACGGTTGCCAACTTAACTTTTTTCCTTAAAAAAAACCAACTAGTGAGCCCCCCGCCCCCCAAAAAAGCCAGCTTCATTAGTCCAGTGCTGAACAAAGTTTTTTTTTCTTTTCTTTTTTTTTTACTGTGAGAATTGGAGAGATGCAGAAGTGTTGTTGTTTATCTTTCCTTACTTTTCCTATAAATGGGGCAGACAAAAATCACAAAGCAACTTTTGTTTCCAAATCATCACTCAGGCTGAGCTGGACTGATGAAGAAGAGTCACACTAAACTTTAACAAGTATTTCTAATACTTTTTTTTTTCTTATTTGTGTGCAAAACTATAATGATAATTAACCAAAACTTCACAAATTTGTCCAAATGCAGTTTGATTCCATTTTTGAGGGGTCCAAAAATATGGGAGCAAAAACAAACCCACAAGTCTACCCCTTCACTATCAAAAACGAGGCAGTAGTTGCTGACTTTGCTCCACTGTTAATTAATTTGTCAGAGTTGTTTTTTCATGGAGGAAAAAAAAGTGGCATCTGTGAATCAACCTATGAACGCTCACCTTCAAAATTTATATCAGCTCCATATCGTAGGAGGATCTTGGCTGCATACACCAGTCCCCTCTCTGCCACTTTAAACAGGGCGTAGCTGATGCCTTCCAGGAACACCTCAGACTGGGACTCTTGCTCCAGCAGCTTCACCAGAGAGCTACACCGACTGGACTCTTCCTCGGGACTTTTCACAATAAAGAAGAAACAAGACATGTTTAAAAATAATAATGGCAAACACCACTCTACTGAGTAAATTTTTCAATGTAAGAAATTAGAATAAGGAGATTTTGTTTTATTTTCAAATAGATAGTTTGCTAAAAGCAGAAACAGCTTATCTTGAAAATGAATCATCCTTTCTATTAAGTTTTTTTTTTCTCTCGCTTTACCTGTTTTCATTATTGCTCTCTTCTTCTGCTATCCCAACCACACGCATAACAGCGTTTACAAGCGGCTGGTACTCATAGATGATCCGTCGGAACCCATGGAGGAAAGGCATGGCTCCTCCACCGTTTACACCTCTACATGCCATAGACAGAAAACGGGACAATAAGTGGACGTATTCAGTGTCATTGAAATATGTTCAAAAAGCAGGTAAAAAAAATAGTTTTCAACGAAAAGACTTAAGGCTAATATATGTGCTGTCAAAAACAATCGTTAGCTTCATGTCAACGCGAGTTGGAGTTCATTAGCACCATCATTTAGCTGTCTTTGACACGACTAAAACTACAGCTAGCATTAGCATTCTAGCCAGAAATCCTGTCTAAACTTATTTACATGCTAACTTTATTCACAGAAAGTATTCTACATTACCTAAAGCGAAAGAAGCTGGTGCAAAATCCCTCTGAGCGCTGAACTAATGACACCAGTTGTTTAATTTTCAAAACAGGAAACTTCCCACACGCCCCAAACAGTCCCACCTTGATTTAGTCCCCATTTACCATGAGACTGACCAAGGTTCCGCCGTCATTAATAATGAAAAAGGCTAAAAAAAAAAGTAATAATAATAAAAAAAAATACCTGAGAACATGTGGGAATATATTTATGTTGTTTTATATCTCTCCACAATAAACAGTTTCCTAATTTATTTATGGGAAAAGTAAAAAAACACACTTTGGTCAGTAATAGTTTGTCACAAAACCAGAAGCCGTGAACTCAATGCTGCCGAGACGAACGTCGAGCTACTACTGTAGTGTTGAGGTATGAAATAAAAAAAAGAAAATGTAGATGAAATTCACTGATAATGTACCTGTGAAGTCAATGGTGCCAGTATGAAGTATTAGCAAGAGAATTATGCACTTATATGTAATATGGAAGTGAAATAAACGTACTGATATTATTTTAAAAAGCTGACTATAATAGTGCTGTTTACACCATTTATTATTTGTGATTGTTGACATAAGCCACAATTTTAATTTTCATTAATTTTGATAGGCTTTTCAAGTTTTTATCACAGAAAATGTTATACCTTTTTGTTGTCTGGCTCTTCCAGTACAGGTAGCCAAATTGCAGTGAAACATGATGCTAATAGCTTGCTGCTGGTGGTTTCAAACATTATATGGCCATTATAAGATTGGTGGGTGACATTTCATTTGAAGGGCATGCCTGCCTATTTTTGCAAAAAAAAAATAAAATAATAATAAAATACCTGGAGAGCCATCACCAAAACATGACACCTTAAGAAAACTTTAGCAACTGTGAAGCAACTTATGAAGAACCTTAATGGTTTTAACACAGAAATTATTTGGAATCCATTTTGAAATAATCCATGACTAAAAACTCTATGAATGCAATGGATATTTTTGTTTAGAAACAGGATTTTACTACCTAAAAGTTACTGAATTGCATATGTGTTTTTGTTAGTATTTTATTCATCCACACATTTATACAGAGTTAGGTTAAATTCCATATTTCATAAAACATAATTTAGTACTACATTTTCTGCCTTTCCTTTAGCCAATCACAGTAAAATAAACCACCACTATTTGGAAAGTTAATTATGAGCAGCAATTAGTTTTGCAAAATCAGTGCTAACTGTTGGTGGTGAGAAGGACTTTTCAGATTTTTATTTTTTTTTTCTGGCAACGACTTCACTTTGCCTCCAGCATCTGGTTTCCAACACTTGCTTTTGTCCTGCTCATCAAAAAAAGAAGGGGGGTAGGGAGGTGTTACAGGATTTTGTGACAGATGGCTCGCTTTGAAAGCTACTGTGAAATATTGCCTTACGAGTTGTAATTTTTTTTAGCATTTGTGTGTGTATTTTTAATTGCTGACTATGAAAATGAGCATATGCTGTGGGAAAACTCTGATACACGCTTCCTGATGAGGATGATCCATTGGATGGATGGATGGATGGATGGATGGATGGATGGATGGATGGATGGATGGATGGATGGATGGATGGATGGAGATAAATCAGTTGCATTGGCTTCAGCACATAAAACTTCAGCATGCTGTATAAATGTCGTCTGTAGGTGGCAGTGTTGCTGCGTCAGCATCCCGACTGTGTCTGGAATCTGTCATTCCCAGCTGTTATTACTCAGCACAGACATCAGCAAATGCGTTTACGTGTGCAAGAAAGCGGACCTAACCCATCATGTAAATGCGACCGTGCTGCTGAATCACAAACAAGCAAAACTGCGTGAATTTATTCGGGACACTGGCAACTCCTCTTCTGGAGTGGAAAACAGAACTCAGTAGGTTAATCAAGGTCTGATTAATACTCATTTTGTCACTTTTAAGACAATTACACGACCAAGTAACCTGATCAATAAAGCGATGCTCCCATAATGCAAGCAATCTGGGGTGTTGTCAGTGAAACTATTTTCCAAACACATTTCATTTAGCTGCAATTTTCAAACTATGTCCTCTTGAATAAACCGCTTAACCTTTCCTTTGACAAAACTGCAGGCGATAGGTTCTCAAGTCTTTGCACACATGCACCTCTCAGGGTTCCCCGGTGAAGCAGACAATCTCTCTTTCCCACCATCACCATGTGGGCACAGGAGCGAGCAGTCTCTTGTTAGATGACAAGAACAGTAGGTTGCCCGGCACATCCAGCATTGGACCATGAAAAAGAAAAGTGTATTCCAGCTGCAGGGCTCCCTCCAAGGTCTTATGCTCGGCATGAAAGCAAGTTCTCGGGGAGGTTTGCAGGGCTCGCTGTGACTCAGCGAGTGTCCGTGTTGTTCGCAAAGCTCTGCGTTTCAAGTCCCTGCAGGCGTCAGAAATGTAAAATAAAGAACCACCCCTGTGGAAATAGGTGTCATTTCAATCTGTTGAACTGTTTTTTGTGTTTTGTCCGTGTGTTTATTGAATTGCATATTGAGCTCCAATAAGTCACAAGAGCTGGCAAAACGTATTGAATCGCTAACAGGTTTCTTCTATTCTTGCTTTTTTTTTTTTGACACTCTTGAATGTTTGAATGTGTTGAGGGTGTCTCAGCAAACTAATTTGATATCAGATAGAGGTAGCCTGAGCAAATACAAAAAAGTGCCGTTTTCAAATTAACACAAGCAACTTGATCCCATTTTAAAAGTAGCTGTCCCTCACGCCTAATAACTGATTGTTTTACCCTTCGTGGAGTATTTTGCAAAAACTGGCCATTGAAATTGAACTGAAATTATTATTATTGAATTTTACTCTTTGTAGAACTGTTCTAAGTCAGGGATAGCTGAGATTTTTTGTTTGTTTTTTTTTACTGTGTGCATGATGTTCTTCTTGTGAAATTATGTGTTTCAAGCCAGCTAGTGTGACGCACGTCTTCCAAAAAATTTCACTTAAATCTTCCCAGGCCACAGAATATTTTTCACAGAGTTTTAGGGATCATCAAGATGGTTTTTTTTTTTTGGCAAATATGAAACAGGCATTTGTGCTTTCTTTGGTCAGCTGTTGTTTTTGGCCTTTTAAGTTTCTCATGGATGCCATTGCTGGTTCTTCTCTTTCTTATTCCTGATCATAAATACTAACCATAAAAGAGCCAAGTGAGGCCTGCAGTGTGGGGTCAGACGTTGTGAGTTTGTGATATCCCGGGTGAGTTGTCAATGTGCTATTGTAATAATTTTGACAGGGAAGGTTTACTGCTGTATCATGTTCTCCCGAGTTGTGGAAAATGACTCTCTGTAAAAAAAAAAAAAAAAAAAAAAAAAATCTGCTTCTCGAAATCCAAGACTAGGGTCTTGAGCCAGAAAAGAGTAAAATATTTTCAGGATGAGATCCTGTCCCAAGTCGAGAAATTTTGTTCACGAATGAGGGAAAAATGGAGACTGATAGTGCAGCATCTGCAGTGATACCAGCGTTATGCAGGTTTTTTTGTGGGGAAGACAGACTCTCCCTGTGGTGTGTAGGAGACCAAAAGCTGCAGAAATGCCTTTGTATTTCTCTATAGGTATAACTGTCAATATAGGCTCTTTTTCTTTCACTTACAACATCACAAGTTGCTTTCTGTGATCCTTTAGCATGCTTCATGTGTTTAGACAGATTCTTATTAATAGATTTTTTTTTATTTGATTCGTCTGACAGTAATCAGGTCTGAGTTTGACTGATGAAATTGAAAAAAATGTGGTTTCAAAATGAGCTCATGATTAAACTATTGCGTATGACTGATTTTTAACATAAAGCTAGGCTGGCATGGACAGCTTTCCCCCCCATATATAAATAAATCTTAATTTAAAACAGCTTTTCTATTAACTAATAGACTTATATATTTGCCCAATATTGTAATGTATTTAATAATCTGACACATTTACGCTAACAAACAAGCAAAAACAAATCTGCCAAGGGTGAATATTGTCACACTGAAACAGTAATGCAGCCTTCCTCAGTACAGGAGGTGATCTCTCCTCACATGAAAGATTCGTATTAAGGAGGAGTAGGGGTAGTTAATAGGAGAGCTTTGTCAAAAATATTACCCTTTGTGTTGTTTGTCCTCTTCCCGACTCTAATTTTCAGCTGGATTGGAGAGAAGCGGGGGGGAAAAGAGGGAAGATAACCGCAGCTCCATTCCTCTACCCCATACCAGTAAATTGGCTCTATATTAAATTTCAGCCTCATCTATCAATACAAAGAACAGTATCGAAATTACTTTGTTGCCCACAAATCGCTGGCAACAGACTGAGCCTCTCCTGAAACAGGGCCATCATTTATCTGGTTCACATTTCCTCCTGAGGTGATCGGGAGCAGGACACAGTCAGACTTTTATTTGTTCCCTGGGTGATAGATGTGACCCCCTAGAACTACTGATTACCAGATTACCACAAGCAGAAGAGGAATCTACTAAGCATTAGGACCTGTTGGTCCCCTTTGGATTCGCTCTTTTTCTCAGCATGTTCAGCGTCCTCAGCTCGAGGTACGGGCGTCTTCTGACACTGGCTAAAGTTTTGTTGAGGAAAGCAGAGCCGTCTCGTTCGACCTGGGAGGACGGTGCCAAAAGGAGAACTTAGTTAAGATTTTCAAGAACGGCGTTTCTGCTCTAATGATTCATTTAGATAAATCCAACTGATAATTTGCTGTTTTTATTCATTTGGAAAAAAAAAAAAAATCCCCACGTTGAGAAATAATGTTTTTTTTTCTTTTCTTTGAACAGAATCACCAGTGGCACTGTTACTGGTACCCTGGCTGTTAGTACTTACTCCCTTTTATCAGCAGAAGAGCTCTTAACGGGATACTTAACAGTTATTATTTACACTTTCTTTTTCTATTTAGATCATCCAGAGTCTTGGGTAATGGACTTATTTCTTCAACTCACCCCAATGTTTTTTGTTTTTGTTTTTTTTTTTGTAGGATTTAGTTCTGGGGATTGAGATGGCCGCTCAGGATGGTTATATCTACTAAAACAACAAAATGCTGCCATTGTGTTCAGAAGCTTCACATAACAGGGGAAAGTAGGTGTTTTTCCACATGTTCTTCCTTCGTTTCATACCAAGCCTATCGGGATTGTTTGTTGCGGAAATGATAATCAAATCAAAGTTCCCATTTTGTCCCAGCAAAGTTAAGACTACTACATACATTTACATTTGTAATGGAAGGAGAGGGAATACTTTTTTCTGCTGCTTGACAAAATTTCCTATGTAGAATGTTTTTCTGTAGATCATATAGCATTTAACGTTTGTTATGGACACATGGTGACCTAAAGGCACCAGTCTTTGCTTTATTTCTTTAACGGTTCATTCTGGAGATTTCTTATCTACCTTGCCATCCTTTTGAGTGTCTGGTGACCAGATAAACGTGAGTTATGATACAGTTTGTTTAATTCTAGTTTCTTTATGGTCTTTTTAATTTATATTAGCTTATCTGGAGACATTGGCAAGTTGAAATAGTCTTTACGGATTCTTGAATCATGAAGTTTAATGGGCATACCTCCATGTTCTCCTTTCTTTCTCACTTTGCCTAAGAGAAATTGAACTTTGTATCGCATCGTATTTATACCACTAAATAAGGAAAGCCATGGAGTTGTTTCACAGTTATTTTATTGGGAATTAAGATGGATACCAAAAGGTGTGTCATAGATTTTTAGAGTAATTACTTATCAACACTGAATAGACGTATGGAAATATGGGTTGGGCTTGTTTTTATTTTTTTATTATTATTTCAGTCGTAGTTAAGCTGCTACCACAAAAGTTGAATTTATACTAAGGTTTCTTACCAAAGTAAGAAATTAAACCAATATGGAGGTCACTCCTCTAAGAACACCCAGAACTCCCGAACAAAGGAAAACAGACGTGTCCCGAAAAAGCCACTCGCTCAAGGTGAGTGTTAACAGTGTACCTGCAGCGAGGGTGGTGATGGAGGCAGCCCTGCGATAATGGAGTGGCAGGCATTGCAGGTTTTGGTTCTCTCAATCCTGCAGCGAGAGCTGAAATTATCAGAGCAGCAGGTCTGGAATCTCCCTTTGTGCTGGCAGCGTATTGCCGGGTGAAGATTGTGGAAGGAAATAATCAGCCCCCTTTAAAGGTCAGTGGAAGTTAAGCACACCCAAAGTACACCATGACATATTCTGGATGATAAGAAATAACTTTCTGTGTGTGGGGGGGGGAAAAAAGAATGAGAGTTCACCTTGTCCCCGTGTCCCATTTATGCTATCACGACTGCTCGACTGTCACTCAAATGGCACATTTGCAGTCAACCTGAGAGCACCCATAGAAAAATGTTACCCTGCCCAACGTACTTTGAGGTTAAAATGTAATGTAGAGGAGTTTGTCTTTGATTCCGTCTTCTGCGCCTTTCAAGTCATTCAGAATGATAAATAAGGCACAAAGCACCTGCTTAAAATGCACAGTTGGTGGCTGCTGTTATTACTGTCAGCGGGGCAATGATTCACTTCACATGACCTGCCACAAGTGAACCTTCAATAACTTGGTGATTGCAATAACAGCAACACATTATCAGGATGAGAGCTCAGGTACACCTGTGCATTTGCAAACTTTTATCTCCATGCATATCTTTCGTCTGATTTTGTGCAGTAACTTTTGCATTAACTGAGAAATCTTTGTAATCTCATCAGTTTGAATAGCCAGAGTGGTAAAGTTTTGCTAAATTCCCAAAACGAGATTTGAATCCTGTCTTATTCTTGTGCTTTCGTGCTGATGCTACATGACGCATGCGAAAACAGTCTCAATTGGTTTTGTTCAGTGTTAAATGAAAATGGTTTGTACTTCCTAAAAATGCAGCAGCTTGGAAAAAAAAAATCACAACCTTAAGACAATTTTTTTTTTTTTTTACAAATTAAATCTGAAAAGTGTAGCATTCATTTGCATTCAGCTCCCTGAGTCAACAATTTATAGAACTACTTGGCTATGTAAACTACAGCTGCATCTGTTTATTTTGCTTTCTTCTTCACAAAGGAGAGCAAAGTCAGTTAGACCGCATAAAGAATATCTATAACCAAAACTTCACTGCAGAATCTCACCAGCATTGAAACTAGAGCTTTGACTGGGCCATTCTACACATTCATACCTTCCACAGATTTACATGTGCATTGTTGCTTTAGGTGTATGTTTAGGTTATTGTTCTGATCCAACACACCAGTCTCAAGTTTGTATTTTGCTGACTCTAAACATTTTTATTCCAGCGCTGCCCAACTGAGCGTTTTCGCTGTCCCTGCTAAAGAAAACAACATGATGTCACCTCTGCCACATATTTCACCTGTATATGGTGACGTGCAGTGTTAGTTTACCTCCACACACAGTGTTTTATGTTTGAGTCAGAAGGTTGGGCCGTGTGAATCTCTTCAGCTCCTCCTCAGTCACCAAACGGCTCTTGGTTGTTTCTCAAATTAATGTTCTCCTTGTCTGATGTGTCTGTTTAAGTTTTTTTTTTTTGTCTTCATGAGGCTGTTTGATCACCAACGTTCTCTAAACAAACTCCCGATGAACCCGTTAACTAATCAGACATTCGCAGGGATTTAGTTGAAATGGAGCTAAAGCGGAAGTTCAGACTGGAAGACTCCGCTGCCTCCATTCGCCCATTGACGTCATGCTCATCTCCGACCTCAGCACTGGACCTCACCCGGCGCGTTCAATCAGCAATCAGGCTCTGCATAAAGGATCCACACCCAAGCCGTCGGCAGCTTCCCAGCTGCGTTCAACCCACCACCTCCCCTTCTCCACCCACATCCTTCAGCTCTCTAGGATAGCACGCTTTCCTGACCACCACCAGCGTCAGGCCCCGGGGGGAGAGCATCCCTAATCAGTTATCGGGATGTTCATCGAGTTCACATCGAGTGAACTCGATGTTCAAATCTCAGCTCGAATTCGCTGCCGGGGTCCGAGCGCCAAAGAACTGTTATTCATTCCTGTCATTAAATCTTTTAATTGTTCCCCTTTTTGTCCGTCTGAGTCTTTCCAGATTGAACTGAATTTTATTCCAAGCTGCAGCCCGCACCTTTTAGAAATATGTTTTCGAGAAATCGAGAACTACTGTATTTATCGTTTTCCTTCCACAACACCCAAAAACGCTGTACTAGCTAATTCTGCCTAACATCAAATCCCATTTAATAACAGAATACATTGCTGTTAAAATGTCCAAGCAGTCAAAAATTGGACGGGTACGAACGCTTCCTGATAAACTTGTACTCCCTCGCAGCTTTTTGAGAAAGAATATGCATTCTTATTTTCCTCGTTGCCTCTTTAGAGCTGCTTTTGCTCCGTGCTATTATAAGGCACTGACATTGACTTCAGCAGAGTTCAGGCAGAGAATTACAGGACAAACCAATTGGGACTGCTGACTTTACAGCACTGCAGGGCTACAGGAAGGTCACTCTTTGCCTTCCCTTGGGGCATCAGTCTTGAAAACAGAGTGATGGCCCCAGAGAGGCTGATAAGTAAACATAGTTTTTAATGGGCTGTGTATGGCTGGTGGTAATCTGCGCGGGGTCTAGGGGCGGGCGAGGCACAGAGGGCGACACCGCGCTCTGCAGCGGTTATTATTAATGCTATCATTGATCAGATAGACCAGGAGTGGAGAATGAAAGGTGGTGATGAATTTGGACCCCCTGTCTAGAGTGTGGGAGGAGGACAAAGTGCTGAGGCTGGTCGAGGTCACGCATGAAGGATACCATCCAAGAGAAGACACAAGGGATGAGTCATTCTGGAGATACAGTTGAAGGTCTTGTGAGGCAACAAAGGGCTGAAAACACTCATTTACTTCGACTATTATCATTACAATACTGTCCAGCAAACTGTTCCAAACGTAATTTATTTATAATTTTAATTCTCTTCTCCAGGATCCTTCCACTGGTCGCGCTACATTTCTTAGTATGTGAAGTTTCTTCTTTGTTGGGTAATCCTCAAAATGATAGTAAGGTTTTTATATCAGCACTTTGAAGAACTCAAACCTTTGTTCAACAGCTGAAGTTTTCTGCCCGTCACCCTGAACACAGCATCCTCATTGGAAAAGATGTTTGTCAGAAGGATCAGTGTGGGATTTATTTATTTGTTGGTTTTCTTGGTTAGTTTTTTTCCAATAGGGACAGAGAAGCTGGTCGATGGGGAAATGAAGCAACCTGAGCGAAGTGTAAGACTGAGACTGCAAATGATTTAAAACATAAACTGAGCTTCAGATTCCAGCAGGACAACATTTGTAAAGGTAAAGCCAGAGGTTGGATAGAATCGTTATGCTATTTTTTTTTATGTAGCCTAAAGAATGGCACAAAGTCCAGACCAAAATCCAACTGAGAATTTATGGCAGGACCTGACAACTGCTGTTTAGGGGTTTAGTTTAAGCTAAGAAGACGGAGAAAAATCAATCTGTGGAAGTCCAATTGAAGAAAACACATCCCCTGGATTAGAAGACTTACAGCTTTAAATGCAGAAAAATCTAGAGGACGGAAGATAAAACAAACAAGCTTTTAACACTTTTCAGATGTCACTTTGTCGAATGTTTGGAATCCATGTATACCTTTCCTTCAACCTCCCAATCATTCACTTTGTGTTGGCGTCTTGCATATGACCACAATAAAATACATTAACCCCTTCTGAATCGTTGTCCAAACCACCTGACAGCCAAGCTGGAACATTTAAATCAATAATGGCATACAATTGTCAACCTACTACTTCAACTTGATCTGTGCAGGGTTGGTACTGGTGCCTATCTCTGGCAGTCATTTGGCAGAAGGAGGTATGAACCCTGGAAAGGTCAGGTCCATCACAGTACCCATCAGCGTCAGGCGATGGAAATTAAACTCATACCAGGAACCAAATTGCAAGCTCTTTAACTGCCTAAATTTAGCCGATCTCCATTCTAAATATTCAAATGTATGTCTAGTGCATTTGAGATATTGATGTCTGGTATATTTGTAAATAAATATCACAAGTAAGTGGTTACAGTTTGTGGTTTTTAAAATGACAAAAAAAAAAAAAAGCGAAAACGTTTGCTGGATGTAAATACTGTATGGTACAATGCACATCCTTGGCATTTCCACGTAGTGCTTAGTATGTTCGAACTCTTCCAGATTTTTCCAAGGCGTGAGCGACTTCAAACCTTTTCTTTTTGAACAGACATCAAAGGACGGCTTGCCGACTTAGAGGCGCAGATCTAAAGGAGGCATATGTGAAGACACAGTCCCATTTTTTAATTTTTTTTATTTGGCCTTCCATCATCTCCACAAGCTCCATTGTCTTTTCAAAATTACCTCCCGTGTCTCTGACTGCACGTCTCTTCGCGCACAGGAAGGAGACGGAGACGGTGCGTGTGAGCTTTTGCAGCAGCAAAATGTGTTGATAATTTAGCTGGGGAGATGGACTTACCATGTGCCGTGCTGAAAGAGGGTCCGCTTTTTTAACGACTTGCAGCTTCAGACCATGTAACTAAATCCACTTGAGTTCTGCCTGGCACCGGCTCGGCTTTCCGGCAGCTGAATGGGCCTCAGTGTAGCGTGGGCTTCATGGGCTTTGACTGAGTGTCGGGCTCTGGAAGGGGGGCGACTTTTTGGACGTCTGTCAGCCTTTGTGTAAGTGATGTTCCAGTCCATCATTACCGCGAGTGAAGTGACAGCTCTGCATCAACACACTTGTTCCCCGCACCACCTAATGCTTTTTGCAGCTGAATAAGAGGAGCTGTTGTTTCCAGGAACAAATAGCGCACATTTAGGGGGAGGTAAAAGCCTGGGTCCTCAAGGAGGAAGGTGGGAATTTGAAGCAAACCGGCGAGAGAAGCCTAAAATTAGAATAAATGCTTTGGCTCTAAATAGGAAAGAGCAGAGATTGACTTTTACAGTGGCTTGTGCGATGGCAGTCATTTGCCGTTGACTATTTGAGGTTTCGTCAGGCTGCGACCAGAAACTCGACGTTTTTTTTTTTTAAAGAAGTTTCCTTTACAAGGTCAACACACATGTGAAGTGGGAAGAAAATTATATGTGGTTTTCAAGAATTTAAAAGGAAAAAAAAGTATAGATTACATATTTATTCAGCCTCAAGAATAGCTGGTGATTAGAGTCCATCTGTGTGTAATCAAATCACTCACTGAAGGTACTTTGCTTATCAGAGCTTGAGAGAGCATTAATCAGGGAATTGTCAAAAGATGACTGAAATTTACAGTCAGCAGATTGAGCTTGGGCTATGTTGCAAAGAAGAATTGGGCAAAGATTTCAGTCTCCAGATGTGGAAAGCACGGAGAGACTACTCCAAAAAGAACTGCAGCTGTGATACAAGCTAAAGGAGGTTGTATTTCAAACCCTCCAAAATACTTCAAAAGCATTGGGCGGCTCTTGCTAAAATGTGAATATGCTCAATGGGTATGAAGACTTTTGCACGGCACTTCACGTCAGGTTACATTACACCGGCAGACAGCAATGCCGCCATGAAAACAAATCCTTGGAAGGATAAGGCTCTGGGTGACTCATCCCATGTTTTTTCTGTATTTAGTGTTCATGGATTATTCTTTATCTGTATTTCACCACACCATCTGGTCTGCTTAAAAATGAAAAAAAAAAAAAAAAAAAAAAAAACCCTGAAACTCCTAGTTTAATCAGTCAACAGATTACAGTATAAATAGCCTTACTTACTCCAGCTTTTATGAATTCATACGTGACAATTGCTTTAAAAAATAATTTTAACTAAAATATAAAAACAGGGTGGCTGAGACGTCTGTTCTCTGCTGTGAGGACGAACAGAGAGGAGTGGAAAGGACCAGCTCACGTTATGTAGAAAAGAAGGCAACGTGGCTGCTTATCTTGCAGTTCGATTTCTTTTGATACCACTTTAAAATCTTCAAATTGTATTTGTCTCAGTCCACAATCTCCGCATACATGCATGCTGCAGTTCCCACACCGCACGGGGTCGCTAGTGACTACCAAGTGGTGCAGTCATGCAATTGGTTACATATGTCCGATAGCAACTTTTTAAGTCTTTTTCATTTTGGACGCACATAGGAAGCGGTTTTGACACTAACGCTAAAAGGACAATCACGCACCTCGAAAGTAAAACTGAATTTTTCCGTGTAAAAAAATAAAATAAAATAAAATAAAAAGGCTTAACGAAACGACTGTTTTCTGCTACGACTAGTCCAAATAGTTAAGATAACAGTTCTCTTTCTTATTTGTGGGATCTGATGTCCCCGAAGTGGAAGACGCCTCCCATGGAGCGCCGCTGGCAGATGTTGTCACCACTTCCTTCCCCTCTGCGCTTCTCTCTGCGCGCATTGGACGAGGCTGGCAGCGCGTAAGCTCCCGACTCTGCAGACCGGACTCTATCTGTCCACATAAACACAGAAAGATGAAGCCTTGGAGTCGGACTTTGGCGAAATCCAGGAACGACCCCGGAGCCAGAGACTAATTAGGAGTGACAGAGGAAAACACTGGCTCCGGTGCGCGCGGCCGCTGTTGCTGCTGCAATCTGTTGTTGGAGTTGCGCGCGAGAGACTTTTTAACGAAACGACAGGTTGCGAAGGCGTGGATGTATGCTGATCTCGAACTTTTTTTTTTCCTTTTAATTAACACGTGCACGTTTCGGGATGCCCGGTGCCTCAGTTTGGACTTTACGCACTTCGCCGCAAACAAGTTAAGGATGGCGCGTAACACTGAAACAAACTGAACATCCGAAAAGGAGGGAATTGAACATTATTTTTCTTTTTAGTTTTTTTTTTTTCCGGGATTCATCGGAGGATGTGACAGACTAATTGCATCCAATGCAGAACATGCATCCGAGCAGGATTTCCTTCATTGTTTTCGACATCTCCAAGAGTCATGCGGAGGCTTACGCTCCAAACATGCTGAAAAGGTCGACGCAAAGCAGCAAGTTTCCGTTCATGTGATTCATGAATTATCATTACTTTTATTATTTTAAGATAAAATTAAGCCTCGTTCAATTTCGCCCAGCCCAGCTTCCGCGTGTGTGCACAAACACCCTGGACGAGGCATGGCACTTATCCCAGGAAATACCCATTTGAATTTTTTACGGATGTCGGATGGCTTTATGTGTTTAAACTGAGACATTTAGACATGCAGCCACATTTGGAGAGGAATTCCTGCCTTTCCGCAATCCAGAGAAACATGTTGCACATCCTGCTGCTGCAGTCGGTGTTACTTTGGGGTGGTAAGCATCATTTCACTTTATCTGCCTTTTCTCTTGTGGTTCAGTGTTCCAATTGTGGATCCCACTAAGGACACACAAAATGCTGTCAAAAAAAAAGTTGATAGTACTGTTCCCCACTTATGTGTGGTGAAGTGAGACTCTGTTCTGGAGGGTCAATATCTTACCAGAGACACATGGGTTGCAATGCACTATGTCTAAATATTTTCTCTATATGAATCTGTGCTGCATGAATGCACACCCTGTCCATGGAGTTCACATCTTCTCAGTCAGATCTTATGAAGTTGGTTTCATGTGCACCTGTTTAACTCACCCACAGCTGCTCTGACCTTAAATAACATTTTTCTCATGAATAATTCACCATGACAGAGATTATCTGGTGCCACAGAGTCACTCAGGCTTTATTAACTCCTGGCTTCTCAAATAATTTCATAAAAAAAAAAAAAGAAAAATCATCTCAGATCCAAAATGTTGTATAAGGAAACTTCCAGCTCAGACAGACCTCAAAGCGGAGGCAGCAGCTGTAGGCAACGATCTGCTTTTAGGAGTTCTTGCCAACGTGAATGATTAGGCTTAGGCTAGATTTTGTTTGTTTCAAAGCAAGTGACATTGCACCAGTCAATTAGTGCTAGAAGCATGAGAACAACAGCATCTGTTTTGGCTGCTTAGCTGGCTGCATGCACAGCAGAGATCTGAGGGCAGCTGGTGGTCTGGCTAATGAATCTGTGCTTTCCTGTGGGAGAAGGCTTTGACTTAAAAAGGCTGTTTGGGAATATGATCCTCTCAATTAATGTGATTATATTTCCTCCTGATAATACCTGACTTCAGCAGCTTTCTTTGTTATCAGGATTCAAACATATTGATGTTGACATTTACAAACAACAACAACAACAAAAAAAAGGTTGCTGTTTTGCACTGAGACCTCAAGTACTTCTTTAATTGCTCGAATGCTTGCAGCTCTTCCTGCCTCTGCCACTGTTGACTAAAATGGACAATCTGCTCATATAGATTCCTTGCTAGGATTAAATGATGGGTTTTCTAAAACAAAAAAACAAAAAAAAAGCATTCTCCAGCTAAACATTTTTAAACTCCATTCACACCTCTAAGTTTGAGTTTAATTGACAGGACTTCTGTTGTGAAAGGCACGTGATTCATTGCTTTGCTTTGAAAAGTGTGGCAATGATGGCTGCCTTATGCCAAGGCCCTCTCTCGGTAACCATACGCGGCGTGATCCTAATTGAGCTTTGTGTGTCACAAACCCCCAGAGCCCCACTTCTCACAGTAAAAAGTGATGAAAATTGATAACAGGAAACGGCAGGTTTGCTCGAATAATATTGATGCAGCATAATGAGGCCGTAACCAGGTGGAGGAATCTGACAAAAAAAACAAAAAAAAACCCCTCTTTGTTATAAGAAGCAGAAATGTTACCAGGGTTGGTGAGTTAGAATTTTCTTTAATTGGGTAAAATTTTCTGGAGTAAGATTATTAATGTCATTCCAATTACCTGAATTACAAATATACCTATTGTGTCCCCTTTAAAGGTACATATACATTTTGCTCTGGTATGAATAAATAAATACCTAGGTGTATTTTGTTGCTGTTTAATGGGATATATTAAGAGAGAGTGATGCATATTAGTTTTGTAGAAGAGAAATGATGTATAGATTTCTGTTTTCTTTTTCTTTTTCTTTTACAAATGCAAATATGGAAAGTATAGCATGCATTCATAACAGATCAATTTACTGTAATACCCCTAAATAAAACCCATCGCAGACATTGCAGATTCACCTACTGCAGTCAACTTTTGTTGATATTTAATATCAACGTAAACACAATTGTCCTGGCCTTTTGGCGATGGTAGTTATGGGAATGCACAACCCGCTGAGAGACTTAAAAACATAGAAAAAGTTTTAAGATGGAACATAACATGAAATGGAATCAGTGAAAAAAAGCTGAAATAATATCTGAAGCAAGATTTTTGAAACAACTGTTCAGACTGTCTCCATTCGTTCTGATTGATATTAAGCTAATTTGCAAAGCAGAATTGGGGGGGGGGGAATCAGTCTCCAAAAGTGCAAAGCTGGTAGAGACATATCTGAGATGACTTGCAGGGAAAGCTGGTTCCACAAAGTATTAACTCAAGTGGGAGTGAATATGAATGCATACTTTTCAGAGTATTATTTAAAAAAAAAAAAAATAGAACGTCACGGTTCCTTTTCCCTCTGATCTACGTTATGTTAGTCTACCACATAAAATGCCAATACAAACCCTATATGTCTGGCAGTGAGACATCTCAGCCTTGTTTTCAGGAGGAAACTCCGCTATCTTCTCCCTTTGCCTAACCCTTGAACCCGAAAAGGAACAAAAGTGGAGTGAAACCAGTCGGCGTTGTTGCGTCACACCCACGCAGCCCATGTGCTTGTCTGCAAGACGCAATATGTCTTCTTGTGTTTTCGTTTTTTTTTTTTTTCTTCATCATTAAGGATGTAGAAAGCTAGGACTGATTCTTGAAGTGTTGGTGAAATTCGTGCACTTCACCTTGAACTTTGTAGAAAAATCATCTTAAAATTAGCTGGAGTTCTGCTATTTTTTTATGAGTAGGGTTTTAAAGAAAAATTTAGAATTGACCTATTTTAGTTCTTAAATTGACCTAATATTTAATCAAAAATAAAAAAAAAATATGAATGAACAAAAACTAAAAATAAAAACAACTTTATGATGCATAGCTGAGCTAAGGATTTTAAAATTGAATTCAATTCAATTAAAAATACCTTATTAATACCAGACGGAGATGAAGTGTTGTTGCAACTCATATTAACTTTCTTCAAATTGTTATTGTAGACTCTGACGGCTGTGGGCAGAAATAATCTCCTGTTGCAGACAGTAACACAGTGAATCTGATTAGACCTCTGACTGAAGATACTCTCTTGTTGTATAACAGACTTATAAAGAGGATGCTTTGGGTTGTCTGTTATTTTATTGCTTTTATGAAGAATCCTACTTTCCACCTTCATCTCCAGTGGTTCCACGGTGGTCTCCAGAACAGAACCAACCTTCTTTATCGAGTTGGTGGGTCTTTCTAAGTTCCTGCTGCCTCAGTGGACGATGGCAGAAAAACTTATGCTCTGGACTAATCTTCCTCAGTCTGCTCTGTCCCTTCTTGCAGACAGCTTTATAGTTTCACCTCCAGTCCAGACTGTTGTCCAGATGAACACTGAGCCATTTATACTCAATCATCTCCACTTCTTTTCCTGTGACGGGAACAGGGGCATAACCTCGTTTCTCTTGAAATCTACAATCAGCTCCTTTGTTTTGTTTGTTTTCAAGATAAGATGATTGTTTTCACACCGCGCCACAAACCAGTTCTCTGTACTCGTCTTCTTGAGCGTCTCTGACGCACACCAACGCCTGCAGAGTCGGGTGTAGAGCTGCAGTATGTCTGCAGATTAAAGGAGTCTGTTTTGTTCTCTTAAGTTTAGCGGTTTACAGAGCGAAAAGGAATGGTGGGAGTACAGTCCCCTGTGGTGATTCTGTGCTGCTGACCACCCGGTTAGATACATGACCTTTCTGTCTCGCAAAATTAAGTCTGTTTGTCGAATAGTCATTAATCCAGAAGATTGCCGAGGCCTCCACCTCTATCTGCTGGAGTCTCTGAGAAAGCAATTCAGGCTGAGTTGTGTTAAATGCACTGGAGAAATCAAAGAACATGATCCTCACAGTGCTGCCTGCTTTGTCCAGGTGATAGTGGGTTTGTTGAAGCAGGTTTATGTTTCAACTCCCACTCCGCAGTGATAAGCTAACTGGAGGAATCCTGATATGCCCTTGTTTGCTCACTCAGGTGGGCCAAAAGGATCCTCTCCAGGACCTTCACCATGACAATAGGCTGGGCATTGCCAATGCAGTCAGCAAGGCAACACCGATTAGGTACACATGAAAACAATGCAATTTAAACACTTCAAGGCCTACAATAATATTGGTGAACAACAAAATATACTGGTTGGACTCAAATATGTTTCATAATCTGGAGGGTTTGCTGTAGTTTGATGTGCTAAAGATATCACCTCTCATCCCACGTTCTTGTCCTTGGTTTTCGAACGTTTCTTGGTGATCTAGAAAAAAGTGAATATTCGCAATCAGATGGATTTGAACTCTGCTGTAGTTTAGCATTGATATCTTGATATTTGTTGCACAGAAGACAGAGTGAACAAGCATCCTCTTTTGTCCAGACACATTCTTGTCAGGAGCTTCCGGGGGTGATGTTCACAATAAAAATGTTCGGTTCTCACCGTTTCTCACGGGACAAATTGGCATGTACTGGTGCAATTCATGGAAAACAACAGTCATTCTTTCAAGTGACATCATCCCTGAGCAACTCGCATCTGGATGGTTCTTCTCACAGACTGAACCGACAGCGGAGCTGCTCTGGCAGCGCTGCTGCTGCTGCTGCTGCTTACAAGATGTGGGAGGGGAAGTGTATCTTTACAGACAAACTGGAAAATAAGTTTTTTCTCGTACCGTTCCATTTGGGTGGCAGAGTGCACGGCGTTGTTTCGGTGTCTGACGTAAAGGTGCCACAGATCTTGACGTAGAAAAGCATAGAAAGGCTGTGTGAGGTGCAAAGTACAAAGTCGACTAAGTTCGTTGTTGCACCCAGGAAAAGGGTTAGGGTGGTCCAGAAGTTGACCTGAAAAGGGCAAAAGCACGGCATGCTACTCAGACTTACTGAAGATTGAACAGATTGTCTTTTTGCATTTTCCTCACACTATGCAGATGCTGAGAGGGTTTTCTCTGACACAGAGCAACAGCTGGCAACCTAACAGCTGCTTTATAACAGCATTACCTTAATGCGGACGATCGGTGGTTCTCCTCTATTGTTCACGCCATGACTATTGTTTCTTTAGCAATCGAAAACATTTCCACACTGCTGAATTTGTGAACCACCAGTAGAGTTAAGCTACAAGCAGCAGAGGGGCGGTGCTGTTTTACTGCAAAGACTCCAGTCGCCTCAACACTTGAATGACTTTAAACTGTAGTAACATTATAACAGCTCCATCATTGTG
Source organism: Poecilia formosa (assembly GCF_000485575.1). Classification (NCBI taxonomy): domain Eukaryota; kingdom Metazoa; phylum Chordata; class Actinopteri; order Cyprinodontiformes; family Poeciliidae; genus Poecilia; species Poecilia formosa. The sequence goes on from NW_006800143.1 coordinate 63,388, forward strand.
TTTAAAGCATCCGTTATTATAGTTCATCACCTGCAATATTAACTCAATTCATGATGGCTCGCATTAAACTTGGCAGTTCAGGATTGTGGTTTCAGAATCCTGACCTGTGATTAAAAGACTTTATTTAGAAGTTAATAAACAAGTTGATGAAACACCTACTTGAGATGAACTATGAGCTGGAACGTTTGGATGATGAGCAGAAACTCTGATCCAGCTGATATTTGCATTTCAACTTGACTGCGTCCCGCCGGACGTGTTTAACCCAAGTCCAGGAGGCGTCACATGAAACCACCACTCCTAAAGTCTGCCTTGCACCTTTGTCAGCTCATCAATTATGCTTGCATCAAGAGCAAAGGCTTTTATGAAAGTTCTTGGCTGGTGCTGGATGGACAAATGTAAAAGCTGGGCTTCGCTTGGTTATTTACAGAACAGAAAACATGAAGAGAAGAGCAGAAACCCCCCAGCTAGGTGGTATTTTTTTTTATCAAGGCTATCTCACAGCTTCACTTTGAGCTCACTTTAGTGCACTTCTGAGATTTGCCACTGAGGACACTGATGAAAAGAGGCTTATTTTCTCCATCTCTCCAGCCTAATTTGGCGCAGCTCGGGTGGTTGTGGAATTTTCTGCGAGGTGAGGCCAGGAGAGAAAGACGCGCGCCCCACACTCTCCGCATACGATGTAATTTCAGCTTCATTTCCGCCCTCCACAAATGTTAACTTGCTTTGCGTTAGTGTGCGAGACTGTGCATTTTAGTTTGCTTAATGAGCATTTTTATGAGACGCACTGAGTAGGTGGACATATCTAAACAGCTCGTAGACTCACTGTAACTCTGCTTAAACTTAAAGTATGTGTGGGAGGCATGCATTAGAGCTTCCTAATAAGAGAGTCAAAAGAGGCTTTTTGCCCCCTGCAAATTCAAATATCATTAGCGTAATGTCCTGTAATATTTCCACAAAGCTTATCTCCCCCCACTGTTAATTGGCTCCCTGTGACTGCTATGATCTCACATTCAATTTAATGGAATTTCACAATTAAGGGAGTTGAATGGGGGGAAATTGGAAGCTTTAAACGATGCTGTGTGTGTCTGCATTGCTGTGCTCAGGCAATATTTGCAAACATGCTGATTCAGTGCTCGTGTGTCCTCTCATCAGCTGTGTCTGGATAAAGGGCTTCAGCTGTATAAATCTGGTGCGGAGGAGTCGGAGGTGGGGGATGTGCTGGGTTGCTGGTGGGGTCTGTCTTACGGCCAAACTGTCTCCTCGGGTTCTTTGCGTGGCGAAAACACCGGAGACCAGAAACGGCTTGTGCCAGACTGCAGACTGCTGCGCTGTCATTAAAAAAAAATAAAATAATAAAAATACACACACAATAAATCATTGTTAATCATGAGCTCGGCCCGCAATGACAATTTCAATTTGGACTGAGAGCTTGTTAAGCTTGCGTGGTAGCGGGCTAAACGCCGAAGTGATTGCTAACACGCGAACAATGCTCGCATGCTGATGTTAAAGCAAACAGGAGTTACAGAGTTCAGCCGGAGATGGTCTGTGCAGCCGAGGTGACGTGCTGCGAGCTGCTTTAATTGTATACGACACTAAGGCTTCAGTCACTACGTGGGAGCGACTGAAGTGTTGTGAAAGTTTGTGTGAATAAATGATATCGTAATAACAGATGGGCTGTCGAGGTTCACTAAGTTTGCCTCAGTAATTGTTGAAATGTTCACGTATCTAGCTTATACTTAGAGCACCTAGCCACAGGTCAGAAAGAAAAAAAGAAAAAAAAAAAGCCAAACAGATTTTTTTAAATATAAACTGGTCCTGGGAAATATATATAAAAAAATAATCATTGAAATCATTGAAATAATTAGAGGGTTTGTGAACTGCTGCAAAGGCCTATTTTAATCGCTTGATATGTATTTTTCTCTTCCATCTTTCTATCTTCTTGAGGACTTTGCATTGACTTCCATTAATGTTTCATCCATTTCTAAAGCCCAATTTTGACACGTACCATAAACCTAACAGTACATGCCTAACCATAAACCTTTCCTGAACTCAATTCACACCTTAGTCCTAATCCTAACAACTAACCCAAACACAGCAATTCTTCTTACGTGTATGATTCTGACTTTGGGCCCAAAATGGAGCAGTGGTCTTCACAAAGTAATATTTGTTGGAAAACTGGCCTTTCAACGTGTTAAATGCTAAAACACACACTCACACCTATGTGCACATTTGTGCTTGCACATGCGCATGCAGGAAAGACAAAGAAAACTTTGAAACATACTTTCATCATTTCATAATTTTTTTTTACTGGTAATATAACCATAGTATACATTAATTTGATGTATTTTACGTTGGATGTTAAGAAGCTCTGTAATGCAAGTAAAGACTGTCATTAAGTTCCTCTGGTTTATCTCCGTTGTATTCTACAATTTCAGTTTGTGAAAAAAGAAATATCTTGACAGTTTCTTTGGCGTTTAAAGTCAAGAAGCTGTCCAAACCTGTTCCCTTTAACTTATAGGTTTGGAATCATTGATCTAACCAACAAGTTGGTTGTTGTGAGCGCAGCGCTCGTAGACTTACGTTCTGTGCTGTCACTCTGCTAAAAGTATAATACCGGTAGAGGAAAAGTTTACGAGCAGCACGCTCTGCACACGCGAAATCATAAGTTCAAATGTGGCCAGCATGAAATCCCCATCCAATTCTCAGGATCAGATTTAAATTAAAGTGCTAATCAGACTCACCATTAAATATGTAGACGCATACAGAGTTCATTCTGCATTTGACTCTAGAAGTTTGCTGATGGCCAGTAAAACGGAGAAGCGTGGGGCAGCGTAGCAATCAGACAAATCAACACAGAAAAAGCGGACGATGGGAACATCGCCACGTCCTTTGAGTAAATAACATAAATACATTAAAATCCATTAAGAGCACAAGGACAGAAACGTCTAACAATGATGGAATTGGGCGGACGTACTTACCTGGGTAAATGGAGCATAAATGGCCTTTTATATCAAATAGCATGAGGGACCGTTGAGAAACACTCCTTCTTCCATAACAGCCGGCAGATAAACACACCAAACAAGCAGTAATAAAGAATCTACTATTTGAGTTTTAAGCAATGTTGGGTAATCTGATGATCATATGCACAATTTTCACCTCTTTGATATGAACTTTGATGTTCCTACCAGTTCTTTTGCTCAGTGGGCTTCACCATAAAGGCAACATGGTGTATTTAAAATATGAGAAGGCTTCAAAACCCCCTCAGAAAATCTGTCATGTTCCCCGCTTCCTTAAGATAACGTAGCTTCTTTTTTTTTTTTTCCCCCTTCATGTAAATGCTTTATCTCTTTTACAAGACTTGAACATTTTCATTGTGTGTGAAAGGGAAGGGAGATAAAAACAGAGGTTTCACAGAATTTATTGTAATGCGCGAGCTACTGAATTGTAGGATATGCACGAATACCAGAACAAAAAGCGGATTATGGTTTTCTTCAATAATGCATTAATAAAATGCCATTAGGCTCCGAGCTTTCTCTGGGAAACAAGAAGTGCAAAGGCAGCACTGCACAATGTTAGATATTTATGTAATATATCCTGCATTAGGGCTTAAGCCATGCAAATTCACTCCAGAACTTAATTTCCTTGCAGGAACACATTTGGAAATTTGTGCAAACATGGAAAAATGTAACAACCTCAATGACTATAAAAATCATTTGTATATATACAAAGCCATTCTTCACAGGAAAATCTACATTAATCTATTGGTTAATATAAAAAAAAATATAAAAAAAAAAGGCCATGACTGCATCAAACAGGATGCAACGTTTGAGCTGGCGCTACATTTCAGAGGCGTCGGCCTTATGGTGCATTAAGAGGCCGAGATCTGACAGGTACACACTGTCATGGCCCATTGACTTCTATGTGGTGTGGCTGATTGATTGTTGAGATTATGTTCAAATGGGAGCCGTGCATCTCTTTAGGATTCAGAGCGGCGTGCCCATGCAGGGGAAGGATGATGAGCACCTTTAAAACTACCCATAAATTTTGACTTTACAAAAAAAAAAGTGTTGGTTTTGTGTTTTGAGCTGCTTTATTTTATTTTTTTTTTTTGAGAACCATTCGTATAGTTTGTTTTAACCTCCCATCTGTATCAGAAACCGGAGCTGCATAGTGGAAAAAAACGTTTGGCAGGTAGAGAAGTGCTTTTACTGCAGAATGTCTCATATACTGTAGCTCCAAGCAAAGTATTTGTTCCAAGCAAAGCTGATCTGGGCTTTCTCTTTAATGTTGCAGCACAGAGTTGCTCCGAACTGGACCAGCTGGGGTGGTGTACGGTTAAGATCCTCCATTATCCCCCCTCACCGCCCCAGCAGCTTGCCACTGTGAGAGCGAGAATGGGAGAACAGATGTAGTGGGGAGCGCTTTAGGGGCTCCTCTGGACTTGATAAAAACGCCACACAAGTGCTGTCCATTTACCGTTTACCAAAGCAGGTCGGTGCTCGTTATCCAGCGAGAAGTCCTTTGCTGCTTTGATTTTTAAAGACAACACTCAACAGAAATAGCTCATCAGAATAATCATGTTTTCAGCCACAAGCGCGTTGAATTCTAAGTGACCTGAAGCGTAGTTTGACCATTGGCGAGATGGCACTAGATGTAATTGGTACGCCAGCTTATGTGTGTTTGTCTCCAATCAGCCTTAACACAATCACTGGTTCCTAATCAGCGGGAAAGTAATGGCCACCACTGAGTAGCTTTAATCAGCACACAAGTTAGTCCGGCAGGAGTGGCTGAGTGTTAATGAAGTCCCTTGTGTTGGTTTACGGAGTCCGGATGGCTGTATTTGCAGACAAAGACCACAGAGTTTCTTGCCTGGTATTTGTCTCGATCTTGGGGGGAAAAAAAGAAAAAAAAAAAAGAAAAAAAAGAACAGATTTCTTTTACTGCTGTCACTTCGCCCCCGTCGAGCAGAAACATTTGCTTTTGGGTGTTTTGGCAGCCAGACTGTTTATTCAGCATTGTTTTGTTTGCCCTGACAGAGGACAGCGAGCTTATGGTTGAGGATTAAAGATGTCCAGCTTGAACCAAAGCGATGCAACAGCCATGAGTCATTGGTCCTGTGGTGATCGGCGGTGCTGCTGCAGCCAGGAGGGGCGGTGCGCTCTGTTTCAGCGTCCTGCAACAGTCACTATCTGTGCCTGCAGATTGTGTTGTCGACCCGGAGGCCCTTCATTTTCACACTAATTGGAAAAAGCAACCTCAGGCAGAGACAGAATGACCCCCATGATAGTGAAGGATTAGCCTAAAAAAAAAAAAGTTTAATTTAAATTAAATTTATTTGGGTTATATTTATATTACTTGTTATGGCTTAATAGTGAGCGTGCCGTGGACTGAAATATGTCGTCAAACTCGTACAGACGTTCGTCCAGGATGGGACATGATGACATCGGCAGGTCTAAATATTTGGGTTTAGTGATACGATGACAAAGATTTCTGGTGACACATGTCGGGTAAATAAGTAGATAAAGAGGAAAAGAGGTGATTCTTTTCCATTTTGATGAAAAACCTGACAGTTCAATTTGAATGCTATTCAGTTTCTGCTTCCTACTGACAAATGAAACTGCAGAAATTAGGAAGGACACGAATTCCTTTACAAAGCAGCTATTTCTACTCTGAAGTTACACATTTTATTGACAGACTGGAACTGCAGCTCTTTTCTGTGAGAATTAGGCCGATTAAACATCTTAAACGTTTCTAGCTGTCTGGAAGACGATTACTTTGAGTGTCAAGTTCGAAGTCTTATGACCTAGCGGTGGTCTTGATGGAACATTTGGAAAACGAGGAACTTGGTGTTACAATTTCTGAAGTTTATCCGACAATCTGCGCCCAAAACTTTTGGGATAGAACAACGAAGGCTGCTTGAATCAGACAAGGCCGTCTACTTCCTGGGAACCGAGAGCATTTCGTCCTCAGTGGTTCGGCCTCCTCTGCTCCTCTTGGGCTGAGCAGACAGTGATAGTTGTCCTTTTTAACTAAAACACTTTTTGAACAGAGCTGTTTTGCACATTAAAAATGTTTTTAACACAGGCCAGAATTATGACTTAATGAATATGAGTATTTAACCCCACGATGGTTAATCATGGATTGTTGTAATTACAAGGGAATAAAGCGATTAACCTTCGTTGATCTCATATTTTGTCTCTTGTAAGTGATTCCAGTGAAGCTGGAGGTAGTTTCGTATTTCCTGAACGGCAGCATGGAATATCAAGGAAAACACAATTATTATAAGGCTAATGCTCATTTTGCCTACGTAATCGAATCTAGCAGGGCATGAAAACAGCACAATCTCTTTAAAAAGATAACAGAGCTCAAAGCTGAAAGGTACACAAAAAGTGAAAGAGTTGCAAAACCATGTCTTTTGCTAATTGTGTTAAGTAATCTCAGCAACACAAACAAATTATAAGGCTTTTCCTTCCATTTTATGCCTCCAACCTCTAAAGCAACCTTTCTTTTTTTTACAGTACCTTCTGTTGCATTACTGCACATGCCTCTGTTTCGATTAGATACAGTCAGGCATACTAATAAACAGTTTCAGTGTCTCAATGTTTTATATGTGTGGCAGCCATATTGAATATTGACCTCACTGCTGCTGTGAGACATCATACTTTCCCCCTCTTGGAAAATCCAATTTCCAAGTAAAATTGGGTGCATCAGATGTGACATGAGCTCAGACCTGATCCAGTCTATATTTCGCAGCCTCCTTCCGTGGCTTCACTATGATTTGTTTTGTCAGGTCTTTTTTCACTAAATCCTTCTCAACGTCGTAAAGCGATTGTGTTCGGGAGAAAAAAAAGTGAGTCTGAAAGTTCAGAAATGTAAGCTGGAGGTGGGCTGCTGACTGTGTCGAAAGGTGATAAAAACTTTGACCTTAAACGTTACGGGCTGCCGGTGAAAGGAGACCTGCTGTCTGTGTGTCCTGAAAGCACGCGTTCTGTTAGCACAGCAAAACTAAGCAGAATAAATGTATAGAAAAATGGAAAACGGCCAACCTATCATTTCATATAAGGTCCATGTGATTGGCTCTGATAACTGCAGCATTTTCATCTTTGATGCTCTGGATAAGTGTGAGCAGGCAGCTTGCTGGACCTTTTCAGCCCCGCTCGACTGTATTTGATTACCATTTGCTGCCTACTTACGGCTTTTTTGGTACGGTCCCTCTGAACCTTAAAGATTGTAGTGTCAAAGCTCTGTAATTAGATGTTCTGGGAGTATGGCGACTGCTGGATCTCGAAGTGATGTAATCCGTGCTGCATTCTTAATTGTACATCCCATGAGTACGATGGCTAATTTAACCAGTGAAAGAAAAAAAAAAAAACACCTTCATTTTTTATTTATTTTTTGTCGTTGTTGTTTTATCATTCTAAATATGGAATATCTCTGTTGGGTTAAATTTCTATTCCGCAGAGTGTTTGTACATATAAAGCAGTAAAAATATATTCTTTATCACATGTATACTGATAACCAGCTTTGTTGCATCAAGCATTGTTTAGCCAGAAACAGCCCAAGAAATATGGCATCATTTTATCTCTGTATGTTAAAAAGTATATGCAGTGGGTAAAAAAAAACAACAAAAAAAACTTAAATGTTGCATTACAGTAAACTCACACTAAAAACTGTAAAAACACAAACAAAAAAACTAATTTTCAATATTAGTACTTTTTCTCAGTGGGGGAAATAATTCTAGAATTTTTTTGCATGTTTATGATGTTGAAATAGCTTTTTTTCTGCTGCTTAGCATCTCTGTTTCATCAAACCTAGCTTGAAGCTTCAAACGTTGAGATCTTTAAATATTTGGAGGTGCAAATACAGTTTTAGCAGCACAAATGGATCACGGTTGACTGAGACCATTTTCCATTTAGAGAATGTGTGTGTTTTAGTAACCTAATTGCTGCTTGTGCCACTCTTGGCGGCAACAACTGTCATTAACCATTTGTGATAATTGGCAATGAGATCTTTTACCCCAACTGTGGAGGAATTTTTTTTTCAAATTCATCTTTGCAGATGCCATGCTTTAATTTGACCAGATTAAAAGGTTTTTCAGGCATGATCGACCTGCTTCGCAGCATTTCAGTAGGTTTTACATGCAACTGCAAAAAAATGTATGTTTGATTATTTTCAGCCATTCAAAAGTAGGTTTGCTGGTGTGCTTTTAATAACTGTCCATAACATAGGAATGTTTTTGCTTAATGTAAAAAAGAAAACAACAACAACAAAACATTCTTATGAAATACACTTTATGGTGCCGTCCAGTCCTGATGAGTAGACTGTTAGGATCTCCACACCAGTTCGCTGCTGCCACACCAGACAGTCGGTGTGGAAATGAAAGAAATGAAATGCTGGGTTAGTTTTACACCAGACGAAACGACAAGATGCTCACATTTCAAAAGGTTTAAATCTCGTCAGTCCAGGATTTATCAAGAGTTTTTTGTTCGACAAATGTCAGATTGGCCTTTGGTTCTTTTGGGCCAGCAGTTGTTTTCACCTTGTAACCCTCTCAGGCTGCCATTTGTGCCCAGCTTTTTTTTTTATTTTTATTTTTTTATTGTTTTATTGTTACACGATGAACACTGACCTTAACTGAGACAAGTGAGGCCTGCAGAGATTTAGATGTTGTTCTGTTTTTTCCTCTTTTTCTTTTGACTTCCTGGATGAGTCCTCAATGTGCTAACTGTGAATCACTTCAGTCCCAGCGCCCCTACAGCCAGATCCACTTAGGAATTGGATTTGTAAGCATTTTACGACTGGCAGATGTCGATGACTTTGCTTTGCAGCTTTTGTGTAAATTCTTTAGACCAGGGTACGAAAGTGTTGCTTTTTAAGACATTTGTTTTTGCTCTCCTCCCTTATGGTGTTAGACAGGTTCTGTTGAAATGATTTATTCATTTTAGAGACAGGAAATGAGGGTTGAGTGTGAGGGTAATCACTATTCATTTATGATTTATTAACAGGAGTTACATTTTCACACAAGGACCAGTTTTAACTTAGGTAATCTATGATGGAAAAAAAGCGCTAAGTGTGACAGGAAGCTAAAAAAACACAATTGGTATGGAAAAACATGCTTTTTCACTGTACTGTAAGTCAGGAACTGGATACATGTAAATTGTTACTTGCCTCAACTTGCTGATATCTAGAGGCAGAGCAATGATTAAGAGATTTATACCAGCTAAAACTGTGACAAACAGGGCTGGACAGGGATCATAAGTTTATCTTTCCACCACACGCAGCGAGCAGGATGGCTACGGGGGACAATAAAATCTGTAATGCTGACTGATCCAGTTGTTAGAGGCTGGTATAAATAAACTCAATAGAATTGCTTGAGAAAAGAGTGGCGTTTTAGGGTCACCACATCTCCATAACAACTTATTTTTAGGCTTTTGTATCCTTTTTTTTGTTTTGTTTTTTTATATTGTCTACTGTTGTATGGCAGTGTGTGGCATTCATTCGGAGACATATTGAGGATCTTATCAGTATTTCAACAAGGCCAACGTTCGATTAAAAGAGAAGTGCATCTGATAATATTTTGCAAGGAGAGTTTGATCTCTGAGACGACCGGCTGCTGCGAAAGAAAAGGCAGACAAAAGACGCAGTACGGCTCAATACACAAACTGAGACAAAGGTAGAAAAATCGAGAAACTATTGCGGGGCGCTTCTCTCGCACAGTGGCGTGTGCACCGTCCATAAAACCTGAAGGTTCGGGATGGAGGAGAAGTGCATCTGTTACGCCATAAGGAACCAATCTCTCACACGGTTTCACAGAGGGAACTGGAAAACACGTGATTTATATTCGCCAATATCTCTTTATGTCGTGAAATATAGAGTTACGCTGAAACAACTCAGCAATGTGGGGATATGCAAAGTGCCAGGAAAAGCGCGCTGAAGTGGGGTTTAATCATATTAATGGCGTCGCTGTGCCTGAACTGAGAGTACATGTTTATACGGCGCCTCACCAGTTAGGCGTTTCCCCGTTCTTTGTTGAACTGTTCAATTCAAAAAGGTGGCTTCTCCTTGAATAAAAATCAATCAATAAAAAATTAAAAAAAATCAGCCAACCTTCTCAGGCAGAAGCCTCTTTAATTGGGTTAGTTAAGAAAGCACTCAATAATTAAACGCCGAGGTGAGATCCGGATGAAACGGCCAAATTAAATGGAAAAAGCCACGATTTCTTATTCATTTTTTCTCTTTCTGTTCCTTTTCTTTTCCGTGTGTGTGTGTGGAGCAAATTGGACCAATGACAGATTTCCGTGATATTGCAGATGGGATATGTGACATTTATTTGAAAGCTAATTACCCAAATTCTCCTGCTAACTTCCAGCTGCAGCTCACATATTTCTTCATTAGCCAGCTCATTACTCTTGGAATACCTTATAAAACAAGAGGCGGGGGTGTCGGGAAAGTATTCGTAAGGCTTGTCCTTTGCCACCACAATAACATTTTTCCCTCTTATAGGCTTAACATTTTGCAGTGCTCTCAACAAATTAAATCACTAGAATCAAAGTTCAAATGCATTAAATCGCAGGGCTTTATTCCGCGGAGGACGGAGAGCAAATTACAGTGCTGCCAGCGGCCCCAGGAAGCTGTTGCATGTAATTAGGAAATGTTCAGGGAGGTCAAGCTATTGCGTGCCAAACATCATCTTCTAGCATATAATATTTTATCGTGAACCGCCTGATTTATGAGCTGAAGTAGATGTGCGAAGGATTTCCAGATAGCTTTACTGCTTTATCCTTGGAAGCGCTCTGACATCTGCTGTTGAGTAGAGGCGATCCCACCTTGGAGAAGTAACGCCGATAACCAATCTGGGGTCACTTATTCCCTCTGCTGATTATGTATTGTTTTAGATTGTTGATTGAGCTTTTAATTTGTTTGGGTTTTTTTTACAGTTTGTGTGCAAAAAAATTAGTCTGAGAAAGTTTTTATTAGTAAACAGAAAATCAGGCTGCTTTTGTTTACCGCATTCCCAGCTGAACATTCAAGCCGATAATCTTTATTGGGTGCGTGCGCGTGCGTGAGTGTGTGTGTGTGTGTGTGTGGGGTTGTGTTTTATGCCACGGACGCAAAATGAATTTTAGGTCACGACAAATTGCTAACACTATTCTGTTAGTAATGTGTCAATTATAAGAGCTTAAAAAAGTGGGCCGTCTTTTGTTACCGGGTTTTTCAAGGATAATAGTTGTCTGCACATTTCCACTTTTTAATTTCTTGCAGTACATTTCTTTTTTCCTTCTTTTTTTTAATCTTGCCAGCTGTCTACAGGTTTCAAGCATAAAATTGTTCAGATTCTGGTTTTTATTTTCTGTCTGCAGACTCTTTTGTCCAGAGTCGTGGGATAAAATGCACAGATAATTGATTTACACCAAAATCTTTGCGAGCTCACACGCGTTTACAGCAGTATTACAATCAGTTTACAACAGTATTCATACAACAGAAGAAGAAGGAGACGCGTAGATAATTTTTGTGATATATAAATTGTGTGATGTGTGCATTTCTCCTCAGCCACACAGAGTCAATACTTTGTTAAGCTGCTTTTTGGTGCAGTTACACCTGCAAGACATTTGGGGAATCACTCCACCACTTTTGCACATATAGAGACTGAAAAGCTCATTCTTCTTTGCAGGATTGGAGCAGCATAAATGGTCAAATCTTAACGCACATTCACAATTAAATGTAGTTCTGGTCTTTGACTGAGCCATTCCAGCAGATTGATATGCTTTGATTGAACCATTTCCATCTTGGCTCTTGACCTGCTGGAAGGTGATTCTCCTCCTCGGTTTGAAGACTCTTACGGCCTCTAATGTTTTCTTCCTGGGTTGCCCTTTACAAAGCTTCGTTCTGTCCACAAAGAACGATGAAGTTTAGTGTTCTGAAGGTGATGTGCAGTGTTTTATTACTCCTACATATAGCATTTTGCATATAGGCCTCAATCATTTTTGACATAATCTGAACCAGAGCACCTTCTACCACATGCTTGGTCATATCATTAGATTTGATATGACTTTATTTCAGCAACAGCTGTTTTCATGCTACTCCTCCATAAAAGACAAAGTTTGCATGTGAATGAAGAACTAATCATTGTCTTTGTGAAACATTCTCCCACGTGATCTTTGCAATGTGTGCAGCTCCTCCAGAGTAACTCTGGACCTTCTGCCTGCTTTTATAAAATACTGACTAAATATGCAAATGAGACTTATTAGATTTGTTGCCAAAAACATTTTTAAAAAGCATTTGTCCTTTTCTTTTCTCTTTTGACTCCTACATTACTTTACTACTACATGATTACGTGAAGTTTTCAAAGTTACAGCGATATGAATTTTGCCAGGCTGTGTATTCCTTCACAGTAGAAAGGTTTTGTGTCATGTATGTATGATTACTACCATGGCTTGTAGTTTGACGGTGACTGCAGTTGTATGTGAAAGCTTATATAAATACTAAAATGCAGTCATTTTCTTGCCCATCCCTTCTGTTGTTTTCAGACTAATATTGGTTAAACAGAAAAAACCCCCAGCATGCAGTCTGTTGAGGATTAATTCAGACTTTCAGTTTTAGCTATGCCTGCAGATCAGCTCTCCTTCCAAGGAATCTGTTTAGAACTAAAATCATAATTAGGCGTCTGTTTTGTTACCTGTTTTTTTTTTTTTTTTTTTGCAAACACATTAGAAAGCTCTCTGCAGCCCTGCTGGCTCAGGAGAAATTGACTGGTCTTTCACGATCCCCACACACTAGACTGTGTTTAGTGTGAGCTGCTGTCAATCATGGAAATAAAGTTCAGCTTGGCACCTGGACAGGAGGGCTTTGAATACAAATTAAGCTCCGCATTGCTTGTTAGAAAACTTTTTTTTAGTTTTTACTTTTTTAACAAACAGTGCATTTCTCTGCCTCAAAAAAAGAGAGAGAGAGAGAGAACATTTTGCATCGAGTTAGGCTCTGTAATGGCAAGGTTACATATTCTATGATAAATTTAAGGGTAAAATCTCGAGTTGCTATAAAATCTGCCTCCAAAGCGGAGAGAGGCATTCTGGGGTTTATGGTCCTGCTGTGATCTGCAAGAGGAATGAGAACATTTTCCTTTTTCCTGACTTTCTTCTTCCACATCAATGAAGCATAATGTGACCTCTGATAGCTGAAGTGAAGAGCTATCAGAGGGTAATATCTTCATTACGGCCCCTCTTAATGTTTGAGACATGTCAAGTGGCAAAGGAACGTGAATGTGTTGTTCTCAAAGTCGAAGTGTTGGCAGCAAAAAAAAAAAAAAAAAATGGACAAGCAAAATGATTCAAGCAAATTTGACAAGTGTCTGTCAACAGTGATGCAAGAAACAGGGGTGAATCAGCAATGGGGTTCATGACGATCGTTGCTCATTGGTGGAGACGGGGAGTTGAATGCTGCTTGTCTGTGTGGTTGGATCCAACAGACAAGCCTAGTGAGGCTTGCTGAGGAAATTTGTGCTGGTGCTGACAGAAAGGTGCCAGAATACACAGTATAGGGTGAATAAATGAAGTATAGGACTGCATAGCTACAGATCAGTCAGGACGCCCAAACCAACCTCTGTCAGCTGCTGAACAAGAGGCATGTGAACATCAGAACTGGACCACAGAATCACATCTGTAAGCTGGTTGTGTGTGCATGTGTGCGTGTGTGTGTGTGTGTGTGTGTGTGTGTATTTGCTACTTACCTGGGGAACATATGGCACCATGATGCAACATGGGAAGAAGACAAATAGTTTGAGGTAGTGTGACATCCTGGGCAATGTTCCACTGTGAAACCATGGATGCTGATTTGACATCTACCGCCTACAGTTGATTTAGTGGCATCTTCTTACTGAATAACGCAAAACAAAATAGATCAGGACTGCTTTCAGGAGCATAATCACCGTCTTGAGTCCCGACCGAGCATCTCTGTGATGCGTTGGGCAAACAGGTCCGGTCCACGGATTTCTCGTCTCACAACAAACAGAACTAACTAAAGCACACTAAGAGCAGTCTAGTGAAATGCATTCCTTGACAGGTCAGGGCTATTTTGGGAACAGCACACTGTTAATGTAGGTGGTCGTAATGTTATGCCTGACAGATGCGTCTGAAACTATATGGTTTAGAAAACCGTTGCAAATAAAGTGACAAAGTGGTAGGTGTGTGAGTAGTTTGATGCCGATGCAGAACGAATGGACCGTAGCGGTTTTCTAACTCTCCCCTGGTGAATTGTGGTTTCTGTGACCTTCTGTCAGGAGGAGCGCTGCAGATCTCGCAGTCGGACAGCAGGGAAAACAGGGTGGGGTGTCCCGTCAGACCGTCAGTTCCCAAAACCACACTATAAAAACCTCGTAAAAGTCCAAGCATTGCCAACAGACAACACACGGGGAAAAGCTCACTGGCTCCAATAGAACTCCGAGGGAGTGTCACTGCAGTAAAGAGGTTAGTTTATCTGGTTGGATCCACATTTAACAGCTTTAATAGTCTTCCACACCAGGGAGCCAAAATGAGGAAGTGAGGCAAATACCAATAGGAATAGAGTGTTGTGTAAAGTTTTAATTTATTTTTACTTTCAAGGTTTAATCTACTTTTGGCCATTTATCACCATAATTTGTGGAAATACTTAACTACATTAAAACAGGAGGCAATTCAGATATGAAATTTAAAATAGGAAGAGGCAAAACAAGGATGCAAATCAGTAAAAAGTGCAAGTTTCCAACACCCTATAAAGACTATGTCAAAACACCTACTTTAAAATGTTGCTTATCAATTAGCCTCCTATGTCTCTAAGTGACGTAAATAATTACACAAGCTTCTGTGAAAACATGCATTTTGTTTTATGTAAATACATTCAGGAGTAAGTTATTTTCTATTTCCCCGTCTCTGATTTACCGGATTTGTGGAACATTTTCACCACAACCACCACTGATTCAAATAAAGCTCCAAAGGGACTCTCAAAAAATTAGATAAATAAAATAAAGAAGAATAGGGGATTGAGGAAGCTGAAAACCTCAACATGTCACTATGGAGACATAAACGAAGCGGATGAGTACATGCTTGTTGTTTAATGTATATAAATAGGCTTCTGCATTGTTTCCCAGGAGCAGCATCTATTTTCTATCCCTTGGTACAGGTGAGTGCAGCATATGCAGTACTTAGAAAGTGCAGAAATGAGACACGCTGACCTGTTTTTATAGTTGGAATGACAGGAACTTAGAGTAATGTGTGGAGAGTGCAACATCAGCTATTACTTCCCTTTTTTTTTTTTACTACTCTTTACAGTTGTGAAATAATGAGCATAAACACATCTTTGCAGCAAATGAGGTTTTCAGTGGGAATAAACTAAACACTTATAGCTCGACATTAACATGAGCTAAACTCGTCCAGTGCAGCTTAACTCTGTTTTGATTGCCAAATGTCGGATTGTTGATGATCGATGTTCGCACCAGCACTCAAAAGTACGAGTGAGCTGGACGGTTCAAAGCAAGCTGCGGCTCGACAGAAACTCTCGTATGCAAACCGAAGAAAATGCTCAACTCTGAAGTCAGTAACCCGTTAACACCTGAGGCGCCATTTTACCATGGAAACTGCTCCATGCGTTGCATCAGGTTGTTATCGTATCAAGTAAAAGCGTCATTCATAACTTTTATTTGAAATTGTGAACTAATGTACTTCCACATCACGTCTTCGTTTGTAGTAGCGGTCAAAAAAATGTGAAAACATACACAACTGAGCCTTATGTGGGGAAAAATGTTGAAAATTTATGATTTATAATAATTAGCAGTTTGATTGATCCTGATCATATCTTAAAAGTTGCGTAAAAGGTATTTGTGATATTCTTCCACACGTCAAACATTACATTTCTTAATCTACATCCTGTTTTGTGAAGGTTCTTGTTCATGCATCGATTGTGTTTTTTTCCTTTTTTGAAAATTTCATATCCCCAACAACCAAAGCAAAAACATATTTGATATGTTGATTGTCTTTCCTAACATAAGGAGTGATAAAAAGCTGCTAAAAATATTTATTGACATTAAATACTAAAAACTTCTAGGCTAAAAACTTCTCAGCTTAGCTTGTTTTGCTAACCCAGTCTTGAGTCAAACGTGGGACAATCCAGTCTTAAGTTCATTTAACTTAACAGAATTAGGATATTTTATCATGCATTTATCAGGGTCAACACAGCTAACAATAGTAGGTATACAATATATTTGATGCTACTTACATATATTAAAAGGTGTATGCAGGTAAGTGGTTAACGTCTAATTAGGGAACCATAGAGTTGGCTGCAAACAATACATGAGGTTAGAAAGGGATTTTTTTTGTATAAATGACAAGTGTTTTATCCCTCTATCCAGTTTCTATGGCGACTTTATTCTTGCAGGATTTTGGGGGGCTTGGTACCTGTCTCCATCTGTCCAGGAAGAGGTTGGGTATATTGTTGACAAGTCACCGGTTCAGTCCAAACAGACAGGTGTCCACTGAATCCATCCAAAGTTTGATTTTTGATGTCCTGAACCTTTGGCGCTAACCTCTTCTCTCTCTGCCGCTTGTGCAAAATGCTTCCTGACTGTTCCTAATAGGTACACCGAAACTTTGTGTTTGCCTTTAAGCGAGGACTCACAAGATCAACCACATCTGCAGCAGCAAACAGAATATGCTTGAACATCAGTTTTACTGATGGCTTCTAGAACGTGTATTTTTGTAGAACAAGAAGCTCTTCAGCAGTTTCTCTTATTTTCTATTTCCTCACTTTGATCCTTCTGCACTGACAAATTCTCCTGTTCTACATAGCATGCCAGTGTAGATAAATCGTTTGCAACTGTTCTCTTGTAAAGCTCTTTAAGCATCTTCATACAGCCTTCAAATCTTTTCTAGCAACTCATTTAAATGCAGTGTGTGGCTATTAAACAGGCCATTTAGGAAAATTTAACAACGTACTGCTAAGAAAGTTCAGTAAAGGGAAGGAAGATCTACGCATTGTCCTTAAAATATGATAGCACTTGGGCTAAGATTATTATACTTTTGTTGCTTGTACACATGTACATTGTTTATGTGGACCTTAGGACAGCACTGTAAATGGACAATGGCCAAATATGGGATTTAAGCATTGATGTGCACTCAAATCTAAAATAATTTCGTCAAAACTTAGTGGAATAAATAGATTCGTAAGTAAAATGTTTTTGCTAAGCATGCAAACTAATTTAACTTGCAGGTTTGACTGCAGTCATCCCTTGGTGATTTTTTTCTTCTTTTAACCACCCCTGCAAGTCCTCGCAATTTTAGCTCGAAGACACAACAAAAAACTAAATTGTACAGTTCATTAAAAGTTTTTGGAGGCTAAAGCTCTCCGCTGAAATTATATGCGTTTGTTTTATAAAAGTTTTTATTGATGGTTCCCGACCCTAAGAGGAGAGAAACATGTTGTGGTTTGACTGCATCCACCTTGATTAGCAGAGCAGATAGACACTTCTCCCTTGGTGTTCATCAGACGGGCTTACATCCACAATTCATGCCTTTTTAACCTCAACGCTCTCTCCACAGCAGGGGGTCAAATAGACAATGTTGGACTTTTTGTTCACTTTCTCTCTCAGCGCAAAACTCACCAATAAACATCTGTGCGTAGCCACGTTGCCCCCCTGCTGACGCAGTCTTTAGCTTGTCTTATAGGAGTGTTTTGCAATAATGATCACAGTGAGGGGCAGAGATTCATTAGAGAACACAGTTTATGTTTCAGAAAAAGAGCGGGAGAGCAGTGTGAATGCTGATAGACGCGTAGAGGTGCGCTTGTTTCACCCTCTTAACCGGATCCAGAAGCTCTTAGCCCCATTTCCCCATCAAGGCATGCACACTGGGTGGCACAAAGGCAGTCTCATCCAGTGCTCTTGTCACTCAGTCTCCTGTTGCGATAACACCGCTCCAGACATCTCAGCCCCAACCTTCAGCACCTGGAAGCCCTTCTCGGCTTACCTTAATGACATCCCCACTGACTTTCCCAACCATCACCACCAAATAGGAGTCTGAAGCAGCAGCAGCAGCAGCAGCAGACTCCTATTTGGGTTTGTGTATTTCTTCTCTGACTTTGCCCGGCATGGTCAGGCCAGTGTCACCGCGTTGCAGAGTTTACTTTTTATCAGTCGATATCCTTTAATCCCCGAGATGAAGCTTTCTCTCATGAACTCAAAATAGCTCTTCCTCTCCCCCCATGGTGAAGCCACAGGCCCATTACTCTTTATTAGCTCTTATCGCCTTAAATGTGGCCATCCATTAGGAGTGTGGCAACAGACGACCCCAGCTGGTCCCACGGTGAGCGCACACACTTACACAAATTTAAACTGACCCCTAATAAAGAGCAATTTCATTGCACTGAATTCAACTCCTTTCTTTGTTTTTTTTTGGGGGGGGGGGGGAAGGGGGGAAGGAGGGGGATGAATAACATTAACTCACCCAGGGTGGTCCCTTTTTATAAATTTCTAACTTTTGCATTGCAGCCGCGTTTCTCCCCTTCATGACTCGTGCTCACCAGCACAGCAGACTCCCCAGACCTCCGTCTGCCTGAATGATTTCTCTTCTATGGAGGCTGACATGAAGTAATACCATACTGTGTTATGTATTGATTCTTCTTCCAGTCCCTCTTTCTCGAATCTCTTTGTGGCTCGGAGCATAAATCATCCGCAAATGATCTTTGAGGGAAATATTTTATTTATTACTCCTGACGCATGGTCACATATTCAATAGCCCTTATTAATTTGAGCATGGTGAGAAGTATGATGCGGGTAATTCTGTGAGACTGGAGAGCTTTCTCATCGCTCCTCATGTACAGGCTCTGCTCTGCTTTGGCATTCACGGCGTAGTGCCAGACCGATTCAGAGCTAGAAGAGGGTCAAAGAGTCCAATCAGAAACTTGGACACAAGGAATTTTCCTGTCATCAAATTTTTCAATGTTATTTGGTGTTTTGAGATCTTTGCACAACGCGAGTAGAATGCAAAGGCCACACATTACCATCAACAAAGGGACACATTCACAAAGCAGTTCACTCCCCTCTGTGTTTTTCACAGCTGTTTTGCATCTGCTGTTTGATTTATTCCTGCACTGGATTCACAAAGCAGATAGCGCTAAATAAATGCTGAACCAGACACACCCTTCAGGTCTAGCGGATGGACGTAATTTACAGGTATTCATTATTCAGGTAGTTTAAATTCAGTAAAAGACAAATAGATGTCACATCATTCTCACCTTAGGTTATAAGCAAAGAAGTAAAACTTGATTTTATTATGTGATTTTAAAGTTTAGGTGAGATGAAGATTGGCAAAGGAGCTAGAACAGTTAATCCCTTATGATTTGATTAAAAATGATGAAATCTGGTCAACACATTTTCATTTGTTTATATCTTTCTGGGGTCACATAGGGGTCACGTTTTGGGAACCTCGACATATATA
>NW_006800143.1:82874-90045 GCF_000485575.1 Poecilia formosa
ATATATATATAATTAATTGTGGCACTACTGGCCTTTCATTGGCTATTAGGGAGAAAGAAAGGAAGAACGTTTCTACTTGAACCCAAGACTGCTGGATGCTTCTTTTATACACACAGCCACACTAGTCCTTGTGACTTGTGGAAAAAAAAAAAAGTTCTTGGATCGTGGTAGGTAGGCCCACCTATTTTTGTTCCACACTTCATTTCTGTATTTCATGTTTGCTCACCATCGACTTCTTCAACTTTCCACCCTTGCTCGTTATATCTTGTCTGCCTTGACGTGTGTGATGAAGCAGAGAGATTGTGAAGCTGGCAGCCAACCGGACTGCCAACCTAAACTGTGGCCACCCGCATTATTGCACCCAGGAGTGTGCAGCGGGAACATGGCATTTCCCTTTTGCTGGTGTCCTTTGTAGTGACTGTTCATTTACTCTGCCTCAGCTGTCTGTCTTTGCTCTGCCACTCCTGTCCCAGCTTTACATATTCCCGCTCTAAGCCCAGCAGGTTGATGAGTGAGCCTGCGCCGCTTGGCCTGTCAGCACTCATCTGGGACCCGACTTTCACCCTGCGCACCTCTGCATCGCCAGGTCTGACATACAAGAAATTGGAAGGCTCAAATTGACAGGATCTGCAAGAGTGGCATCAGATATTCTTAAGCGACAACCAAAGTAATTGGAAGCAAAATATGTGAGGCTATTACATTCTACATGGTTGTATGTACTTCAGAAACTAGATCACACTGAAAATGAACCTTATCCGACAGAGATTTAAAATCAATTTCCTCTGAGCTGTCTTTTGACTAGAAGTAACGTCTCTGCTTTTTAAGTCTGTGGCTGATTTTATCTGTCAGACATATCTCTTTTCAGTTGACTGTGACTACGCTAGAACTGAAAAGAATGATGAACTCTATGGCTGTCAGGAGAAATTAGATTAGCCATACACCTATGCTGGCAAGCAGAGGTATCAGTTAGCAAATTATGCTGTTGGACTCAAGTTTACGGCACTAAGCTGACAGGCAGGATTCATGTCCTCTGAGAATTCTGCTTTCTTTTGATTAATGTGTACATACCAAGGCTAGTAAAAGAAGTAAAAATAACAACTATGAAATGCACCACTGACCACATAACCCTTTCATCAGATTGCTTTGACTAAGTAGTTAAGTACGCTTCTCCGTGACCGATTTCCAATCTCACGTGTGTAAAGTTGTGACATGCAGATACAGATATTGGCTGATTTCTTTTTGAGAACCATACATAATACAAAAAAAAAAACATGAAAAACTGCCTTTAAGATGTTTTGTCCCGCCTTCTTGCTGTGAGCAATGCTTATTTGTTTACACGAGGAGAAGAAGCGACTCCAGGCTGTCTGAGATAACTGTCACTGTAATGCAGGGTTTCACTGTTGTTTAAAAGGCAACATTATTATGGAGTTTACAATTTAAACTGTGGTCCATCCATCCATCCATCCATCCATCCATCCATCCATCCATCCATCCATCCATCCATCCATCGGCCCAGGAGTTGTAGGAGTGTCATGGAGGTCTTATGCTTTTCTGATGTAACGTCTTTAACAACTTATATCAGTTGTTAGTTTGGGTAGCAGTGTGTTCCTTGGAGACTTTAATGTTGCCATTTCCAGATGACTGCCAAGACTTGAAAAGCCAGAAGGTTTCATTACAAACAAAAGATGAACACTCAGAGTCATCAAACAGATAACGACGTATACTCCAGTCAGACCGCTTTGAAGTCTTGCTCTCTCTCTCGCTGGCTAAATGACCCACAGCCTGGTGGCACTTACTGTACATTTGGTTAGTTCATTGATTGGAAAAAGACGGGATAAAAATAACAGATTCCAGAGTGAACTGAGAGGACCAGTCCAGCTTAAATTCTCTGTTCATTTCTACCCCATTAAACGGTAAATAAGGCCAACGCTGCATGAGTTTGATGCTCTCAACCGAGTCATTTCTATTTAGCTCAGAGTTATGCTGGTTGTGTAATTCTGCAGCATGTCACTGCAACATACCAGCTGATCAATCTCTGATAAAGCATACCTACTTTCCTAAGCTTTGTAGGTAATTACAACACAGCTAGACTTTAGTGGAGCTATTTGTTAGAGTAGCTTTTGGCCCGTTGGGGACAGATGATGAAGTTTACATCACACAGGCTTTGAGGCTGCGTTAACCATACTGTGGACTGAGAAGCATGAATTCACTTTATCGTCTCAAACATTGCCTTCATTCGATTCAATTAAAAAATACTTTGATTTTGAGTTCAAATACTTAATTTCTTTGTTTTGCACCCACTTGTTATGGAGATTAGCGGATTAAAGTGTATTTTCATAGATCACTTGTCAACACTTCATTAGGCAATGAAACCCAATGCCACATATATTTATTCTGAAATCTCAGTCTTAAGCTTTCACCATACAGTTTTAAATTCGTCACAAAGGGGTCTTTTAAGCGAGGAACCCCCTGGGCGATGCTGGTTGCCCTCGCTGAACATCCAGGCCAATACATTTAGCTAAAATACTGAAATGTCAGCCTCACTCTGACAGTAGATAAAAAGTCCACATGCTTGAAAATTTCATTAACACGAATGTCATCCTATCTCATGGCAGCGCATCATTTAGTTCTTGATATTTCTGTCACATTAAACGTGGCTTACCGCCTGATGAAGAGACCGGTATTGTCATCTTTAGAGCCACGCGTCCCTCATGCTGTCAGTAAGGTCCAGAAAAATGAAATACTTTATGAACGGATTCGTGAAACATTGCTAACGCTCGTCATAAATGATAAGATGAAGAAAACATCCTTTGGTTTTGATGAATGCTAGAGTAACTAAATCGTCTTCAGCAAAACGGACCTGGTTTGAGGACCAGTCTCTGCATAAGCGAGAGCGGCTGAGCAAATTCTTCGTTTTCTTGTTGGAGTTTGATCTTACACACACCCTGTACAAGTTGTGAATCCTACATTTTATGGCCCATTGGGAATATTTTTTAAACTACGCATCCCACTATCAGCATTCCAGGTTACTTTTATGCAACAACTTTGCAAATATTAAAAGATTTTTCGCAAACATATTGGTGAGGAAGCACTTAAACTTGCTGGGACCCATTATAAAAAGTAAATATACACAGAATCTATTGCTGGACATATGTATACTTAGCATCAACAGATAACAGATAGTTGGTCCTGCAAACAGCAAGACCACACAGCAGGGTCTTAAATTTCACATAGCTGTGATGTTTCTCTTGGTGGAGGAAACTTAGGCTGTATTGTTTCATGTAAAATATACACAGGCAACCAATTATAAACAAAATAATGATGATTTCTATTTAGATACAGGTCACTTCAGCTAAGAAATCTAAAATGTTAAAACAGTGACAGGAACTGTGTGCTCCAGGCATTAATAACTCAGTACTAGTTATATTTTCCCACATGAAATTAGAAGAAAGCTATTGTACAATGTTCAAATGTTGCCAAAAAACATTCCAATTACACTTTCAGGGTTTTTTATTTATGCTTTAGATTTTGTAGCTCGTATTTCTTTTTTTTTTTTTACAGAACAAAGACAGGTTGTGTGAGTGGAAGCAGAAAGAAAGACTCGTTGTTTTCCTCTAACTAGTTTTTTGACCTAATCTTTGCTGTTGCTGGAAAAGATATTTTATTCACTGAAATGTAAAGTGAAACAAATAAGCACATTCATTAACCACTTGGAAACATTACACATCTCAAGGTAAGGCGAAGAATAATAGAGGCAGAACAAATCTGTCCTCTAAATTAACCGTGTACTTAAATATAATGGGTAGGCCCCGAGTTAAGCTGTCCCTTGACCGCTTTCGTAAACTGCAGATGAATAGTTATAACGACGTTAACGTCGTATATATAATTTAGTATAAACCGTATACTCTACAATCTTTGACTGACATGCTTCAAGGCCTACATTTAATTTGCAGAGATCTATGGTCTCCCAACAATCATCCACTGACATTGATGGTTTTAGACAAAATACCCTGGAGTTTGTGTTTGGAAACAAAATGTGAAAAACGGAACGACTGCTACGTAACTCTGCTGCTCCTGAATTCACAGAAGTCTTTGGGTTGTCACTGAGGTAAAATGACTTATATTGGTTTATTCAAGTTAATTGTCTCATATTTAGAAAAAGCAATAACGATGTGAATAATTACACATGGAGGAAAGAATGATTAGTGATCGTGATTAGTGTATTTTAATTTCAACTATAAAGTGGGGTACCACACCACCAAACCTTCAAGTGTAAGGAAGTGGTGAGGAGTAAATTCATCAGCATCTATTAGGGATTTTTTTTACTGAATTTACTTGACAAATGTGTATGCAGTTTACAGTTTTAAACCAAACTATCACAGGAGAACATGCTGCCCAGAACTTATGTTTAAGTCTTTAGTCAACAAGAATCGAAATAAAGATTTCTAATTTTAGGGTCTGTAAGAGTAGAATTATGTACAAATGTTACTCTCACTTTCTGTGAAATTACTTCACTTTAAAAAAAAATAAAAAAAATCTCCTTAAAACAAAATTTTAAGTATCTTTGAATGATTTATTTCATATAACTATTAGCTATTAGCAGTATTTGTTTTTTAAGTGGCTATTTTTTGCTGGAGTGTGTTCTCCACTCAGTAATATTCATTGGCTCGATTTATCGTTTTTTCTCTTTATTCTCTCTTTTTGCTAAAAACTGACTGATAAAAATCTTTAGTCTGGTGTTTTGGCCTCAAATATCCCTTTTTGGAAAGATAATTTTGTTTAGAGAGACTTCATGATTTATTTCACTTGTTGTTTCTATATTTATTTTGGATATTTAAAATGTTTTCCAGTTCCAGTGTTTAAATGTTCATTACAATTTAAAGTTTGTTGATCTTTGAGAACGTGTTCTTCCATTTTT
The DNA here is from genome assembly GCF_000485575.1 of Poecilia formosa. NCBI lineage: Eukaryota > Metazoa > Chordata > Actinopteri > Cyprinodontiformes > Poeciliidae > Poecilia > Poecilia formosa. Next base: position 87,793 of record NW_006800143.1, read on the forward strand.
ATGCCACTATTACTATTATATTACTCGAAAATGGTCTCAAAACAATGTTATTGTTTATCGCAATAACTTCTGGGACGATTTATCGTCCAGCAAAATTTGTTATCGTGACAGGCGAATGCATGGGCATCCATAAACTAAAACATGTTGCAGAATCTGCCTGTGTGATGATAGCTCGTTTTGGTTTTAACTGTTTAATTTATGGCTGAAATTGTTCACTGTGTGCAATGAACTGTTTTCAGTGCATAGTTTGGTAATTATTACACTTTTTTTAAATATATTTTTTAAGATACTCGTAGCACTTTAGTAGAGACACATTAAGGTCTTGAATTGTATGGGGTTTCCATTTTCCCTTCCATTTCCTGTTTTCCACTTGACTGACTTTTCATTTTACGAGGAGATGGCTGCACACTTAGATCTTGCTCTGCAGAAAGAGATTGGCTGTGCTGCCTTTCTTCCCCACAGCCGGTACACTCAGAAGTTTGTCTAAAATCTTTCTTCCTGGACCAAGATTGCTCTTTGTTTGATTTGTGTCAGAAGCCCTTCTAGTTGTTTTAGTGTTGTGGTGATAAATAAAAATTAAATTGACATTCTTATTTCGTCCTGTATGGATGTCAGAAACTCCAGGAAGGGCTGGAGTTTCTGACTCAAGGACGCTGGTAGTGCATCCATTCAGGGATGCAATTGCCTTTCAGATGTGTTCCAGCATATCCTGTGAATACGTGATTGAAATGGGATCTTGGAAGTTTGGAAGACTATTTGCTCTTAGTAATTTTTTCTTGAGCCAGTCTGAAACTAGTTTATTGTCTTACTCAACATTTATAATGACACTCTCTCTCTCAGGTCTGGGCGTTCTTTACCACCTCGTCCTCATTCTGCTCTTCAGATATCTTGGACCTCTCTGCAGTGGCTCACTGAAACGTAAACAGTTAATTTGACATGAAAATCTGAAATCACAGCTTTTATTTTGAAGCCAAACGCTGGTATTTCTCTCTGTGTTAAGCCGCAGCAGAACATCCCACTTGTACTGAATATCCTGACATTTGAATTAATCGGCTGAAATCAGATCTTAATTGATTTTTCCAATCGGAAAACTGTCCTATTTTGGTGAGTTTGCATAAACTGTAGCATCAGCATTCTGTCTTTGGCTGATAGAAATGACATCCAGTGCGGCCACCTCCTGCTGCAGTCCTGTACTTTAAAGATCAACTTGTTGTGTCAAGACTTTCTGCATACTTTAGGGATAATAAGTAGTTATTCCCTTTCTTTTTCTTGTCCTGGACGTCGAGGTGAAGGAACCAAATGCAGAAAGGAGGCAATAGGAGGTGAAAATAAACTGTTACTTGAACTTGGAAAATCAAAACCTTTCAATAAACTAGAGACAAAAGAAAATCCAAAGTAATAATTCACGGGAGGAGCATGAGGAAGAAGGAAACCGAAAACAGACTGAGAAAACCAAGAGGTGTTTAAACCAGAGAGTGAACTGATTGCAGTTTTCTGGCTGATTACCGATCTATTAAAAATCCTGACCTGTCGATTCTGATTTTGGCCGATAACAATTTTTGTTTTGTCTAAAATGTTGCTAAATGTAGCAAGAAAGTTGATGAGTTGCCAACAGTGAGATAACTATTGTCACCACCTGATCTGGTGGGCTGGTCTGCTAGTCAAACCTCTCTCACAGCAGACCAGAAGAAGATAGCAGTTGATTTAAATACCTTTGCCAAGGTAGACAAAATCGGTGGTTAAGTTTGGCTTTGCATGTAAAAATCGGCCGATCACCGATTTTCCAAAATTAGAGAAATTGGCTGTCGGATAAATCGATGCATCCCTACCAGAGAGGTTAATTACTGGAATGCTATACGGACAAGTGGTGAACAGATGGGAGACAGCTTAGTGGCTAAATCAGGTGTTATGGCCAGTTTAAAGGTGGTCGGGCCATGAAATCAAGTTGATCCGTCCTCCACCAGTGACAAAACACAGTTGTATGCACAGGTTTGTATGTAAAAGTACACTTTTCTTTTCAGATTTCAATACTGAGAAGGAGCTGAGTGTAACTTCATGCCAAAGCAACAAACAAAAGGGAAATATCTGAAAAATCCTCATGCATTTCAAAATAAATAAAGCAAATTAAAGTAACTTACCCACCTTACTAAATTAAACCAGAAAAAACCTTGGGCCAAAAATGAACAATATTGAATGTACAATGTTGACAGAGGCCCTCTCCAGGTAAAAGGGTAGATAGTTGTACACAGCAAA